>NW_026777467.1:300000-425675 GCF_028023285.1 Balaenoptera ricei | reverse complement strand
TTCTGCCTCCAATAGATTTCCTAAGCACTAGTGTTTGAAGGAACAGCTTAAAAAGAGAATCCTAATGTGATTTCTTTATAATGTATGTGTTCCTTATCTTATCCTAGTGTCTAAACTCTTCTCCATGGCTGGACCCCCAAATAATATTCCTTTACGTGCTAAGGGGTATCTAGAGATTGGGATAGGTTTAATAACTACCCTAACCCTAACGCGTACCCTAACCCTAACACCTACCCTAACCCTAACACGTACCCTAATCCTAACCCGTACCCTAAACCGAGCCCTAACCCTAACACTAACCCTAACCCTAACCCTAACCCATACCCTACGCCGTACCCGAACCCTAAGCCGTACCCTAAGCCTAACCCTAAGCCTAACCCTAACCCTAGGCTACCCTTGACTGCTTCTGCCTCCAATAGATTTCCTAAGCACTAGTGTTTGAAGGAACAGCTTAAAAAGAGAATCCTAATGTGATTTCTTTATAATGGGTGTGTTCCTTATCTTATCCTAGTGTCTAAACTCTTCTCCATGGCTGGACCCCCAAATAATATTCCTTTACGTGCTAAGGGGTATCTAGAGAGTGGGATAGGTTTAATAACTACCCTAACCCTAACGCGTACCCTAACCCTAACCCCTACCCTAACCCTAACACGTACCCTAATCCTAACCCGTACCCTAAACCGAGCCCTAACCCTAACACTAACCCTAACCCTAACCCTAACCCATACCCTACGCCGTACCCGAACCCCTCCCCGAACCCCTACCCTAAGCCGTACCCTAACCCTAACCCTAAGCCTAACCCTAACCCTAGGCTACCCTTGACTGCTTCTGCCTCCAATAGATTTCCTAAGCACTAGTGTTTTAAGGAACAGCTTAAAAAGAGAATCCTAATGTGATTTCTTTATAATGTATGTGTTCCTTATTTTATCCTAGTGTCTAAACTCTTCTCCATGGCTGGACCCCCAAATAATATTCCTTTACGTGCTAAGGGGTATCTAGAGAGTGGGATAGGTTTAATAACTACCCTAACCCTAACGCGTACCCTAACCCTAACCCCTACCCTAACCCTAACACGTACCCTAATCCTAACCCGTACCCTAAACCGAGCCCTAACCCTAACACTAACCCTAACCCTAACCCATACCCTACGCCGTACCCGAACCCCTCCCCAAACCCGTACCCTAAGCCGTACCCTAAGCCTAACCCTAAGCCTAACCCTAACCCTAGGCTACCCTTGACTGCTTCTGCCTCCAATAGATTTCCTAAGCACTAGTGTTGTAAGGAACAGCTTAAAAAGAGAATCCTAATGTGATTTCTTTATAATGGGTGTGTTCCTTATCTTATCCTAGTGTCTAAACTCTTCTCCATGGCTGCACCCCCAAATAATATTCCTTTACGTGCTAAGGGGTATCTAGAGAGTGGGATAGGTTTAATAACTACCCTAACCCTAACGCGTACCCTAACCCTAACCCCTACCCTAACCCTAACACGTACCCTAATCCTAACCCGTACCCTAAACCGAGCCCTAACCCTAACACTAACCCTAACCCTAACCCATACCCTACGCCGTACCCGAACCCCTCCCCGAACCCCTACCCTAAGCCGTACCCTAACCCTAACCCTAAGCCTAACCCTAACCCTAGGCTACCCTTGACTGCTTCTGCCTCCAATAGATTTCCTAAGCACTAGTGTTTTAAGGAACAGCTTAAAAAGAGAATCCTAATGTGATTTCTTTATAATGTATGTGTTCCTTATTTTATCCTAGTGTCTAAACTCTTCTCCATGGCTGGACCCCCAAATAATATTCCTTTACGTGCTAAGGGGTATCTAGAGAGTGGGATAGGTTTAATAACTACCCTAACCCTAACGCGTACCCTAACCCTAACACCTACCCTAACCCTAACACGTACCCTAATCCTAACCCGTACCCTAAACGGAGCCCTAACCCTAACACTAACCCTAACCCTAACCCTAACCCATACCCTACGCCGTACCCGAACCCTAAGCCGTACCCTAAGCCTAACCCTAAGCCTAACCCTAACCCTAGGCTACCCTTGACTGCTTCTGCCTCCAATAGATTTCCTAAGCACTAGTGTTTTAAGGAACAGCTTAAAAAGAGAATCCTAATGTGATTTCTTTATAATGTATGTGTTCCTTATTTTATCCTAGTGTCTAAACTCTTCTCCATGGCTGGACCCCCAAATAATATTCCTTTACGTGCTAAGGGGTATCTAGAGAGTGGGATAGGTTTAATAACTACCCTAACCCTAACGCGTACCCTAACCCTAACACCTACCCTAACCCTAACACGTACCCTAATCCTAACCCGTACCCTAAACCGAGCCCTAACCCTAACACTAACCCTAACCCTAACCCTAACCCATACCCTACGCCGTACCCGAACCCCTCCCCGAACCCGTACCCTAAGCCGTACCCTAAGCCTAACCCTAAGCCTAACCCTAACCCTAGGCTACCCTTGACTGCTTCTGCCTCCAATAGATTTCCTAAGCACTAGTGTTTGAAGGAACAGCTTAAAAAGAGAATCCTAATGTGATTTCTTTATAATGTATGTGTTCCTTATTTTATCCTAGTGTCTAAACTCTTCTCCATGGCTGGACCCCCAAATAATATTCCTTTACGTGCTAAGGGGTATCTAGAGAGTGGGATAGGTTTAATAACTACCCTAACCCTAACGCGTACCCTAACCCTAACCCCTACCCTAACCCTAACACGTACCCTAATCCTAACCCGTACCCTAAACCGAGCCCTAACCCTAACACTAACCCTAACCCTAACCCTAACCCATACCCTACGCCGTACCCGAACCCCTCCCCAAACCCGTACCCTAAGCCGTACCCTAAGCCTAACCCTAAGCCTAACCCTAACCCTAGGCTACCCTTGACTGCTTCTGCCTCCAATAGATTTCCTAAGCACTAGTGTTGTAAGGAACAGCTTAAAAAGAGAATCCTAATGTGATTTCTTTATAATGTATGTGTTCCTTATTTTATCCTAGTGTCTAAACTCTTCTCCATGGCTGGACCCCCAAATAATATTCCTTTACGTGCTAAGGGGTATCTAGAGAGTGGGATAGGTTTAATAACTACCCTAACCCTAACGCGTACCCTAACCCTAACCCCTACCCTAACCCTAACACGTACCCTAATCCTAACCCGTACCCTAAACCGAGCCCTAACCCTAACACTAACCCTAACCCTAACCCTAACCCATACCCTACGCCGTACCCGAACCCCTCCCCAAACCCGTACCCTAAGCCGTACCCTAAGCCTAACCCTAAGCCTAACCCTAACCCTAGGCTACCCTTGACTGCTTCTGCCTCCAATAGATTTCCTAAGCACTAGTGTTGTAAGGAACAGCTTAAAAAGAGAATCCTAATGTGATTTCTTTATAATGGGTGTGTTCCTTATCTTATCCTAGTGTCTAAACTCTTCTCCATGGCTGCACCCCCAAATAATATTCCTTTACGTGCTAAGGGGTATCTAGAGAGTGGGATAGGTTTAATAACTACCCTAACCCTAACGCGTACCCTAACCCTAACCCCTACCCTAACCCTAACACGTACCCTAATCCTAACCCGTACCCTAAACCGAGCCCTAACCCTAACACTAACCCTAACCCTAACCCATACCCTACGCCGTACCCGAACCCCTCCCCGAACCCCTACCCTAAGCCGTACCCTAACCCTAACCCTAAGCCTAACCCTAACCCTAGGCTACCCTTGACTGCTTCTGCCTCCAATAGATTTCCTAAGCACTAGTGTTTTAAGGAACAGCTTAAAAAGAGAATCCTAATGTGATTTCTTTATAATGTATGTGTTCCTTATTTTATCCTAGTGTCTAAACTCTTCTCCATGGCTGGACCCCCAAATAATATTCCTTTACGTGCTAAGGGGTATCTAGAGAGTGGGATAGGTTTAATAACTACCCTAACCCTAACGCGTACCCTAACCCTAACACCTACCCTAACCCTAACACGTACCCTAATCCTAACCCGTACCCTAAACCGAGCCCTAACCCTAACACTAACCCTAACCCTAACCCTAACCCATACCCTACGCCGTACCCGAACCCTAAGCCGTACCCTAAGCCTAACCCTAAGCCTAACCCTAACCCTAGGCTACCCTTGACTGCTTCTGCCTCCAATAGATTTCCTAAGCACTAGTGTTTTAAGGAACAGCTTAAAAAGAGAATCCTAATGTGATTTCTTTATAATGTATGTGTTCCTTATTTTATCCTAGTGTCTAAACTCTTCTCCATGGCTGGACCCCCAAATAATATTCCTTTACGTGCTAAGGGGTATCTAGAGAGTGGGATAGGTTTAATAACTACCCTAACCCTAACGCGTACCCTAACCCTAACACCTACCCTAACCCTAACACGTACCCTAATCCTAACCCGTACCCTAAACCGAGCCCTAACCCTAACACTAACCCTAACCCTAACCCTAACCCATACCCTACGCCGTACCCGAACCCCTCCCCGAACCCGTACCCTAAGCCGTACCCTAAGCCTAACCCTAAGCCTAACCCTAACCCTAGGCTACCCTTGACTGCTTCTGCCTCCAATAGATTTCCTAAGCACTAGTGTTTGAAGGAACAGCTTAAAAAGAGAATCCTAATGTGATTTCTTTATAATGTATGTGTTCCTTATTTTATCCTAGTGTCTAAACTCTTCTCCATGGCTGGACCCCCAAATAATATTCCTTTACGTGCTAAGGGGTATCTAGAGAGTGGGATAGGTTTAATAACTACCCTAACCCTAACGCGTACCCTAACCCTAACCCCTACCCTAACCCTAACACGTACCCTAATCCTAACCCGTACCCTAAACCGAGCCCTAACCCTAACACTAACCCTAACCCTAACCCTAACCCATACCCTACGCCGTACCCGAACCCCTCCCCAAACCCGTACCCTAAGCCGTACCCTAAGCCTAACCCTAAGCCTAACCCTAACCCTAGGCTACCCTTGACTGCTTCTGCCTCCAATAGATTTCCTAAGCACTAGTTTTGTAAGGAACAGCTTAAAAAGAGAATCCTAATGTGATTTCTTTATAATGTATGTGTTCCTTATTTTATCCTAGTGTCTAAACTCTTCTCCATGGCTGGACCCCCAAATAATATTCCTTTACGTGCTAAGGGGTATCTAGAGATTGGGATAGGTTTAATAACTACCCTAACCCTAACACCTACCCTAACCCTAACACGTACCCTAATCCTAACCCGTACCCTAAACCGAGCCCTAACCCTAACACTAACCCTAACCCTAACCCTAACCCATACCCTACACCGTACCCGAACCCTAAGCCGTACCCTAAGCCGTACCCTAAGCCTAACCCTAAGCCTAACCCTAGGCTACCCTTGACTGCTTCTGCCTCCAATAGATTTCCTAAGCACTAGTGTTTGAAGGAACAGCTTAAAAAGAGAATCCTAATGTGATTTCTTTATAATGGGTGTGTTCCTTATCTTATCCTAGTGTCTAAACTCTTCTCCATGGCTGGACCCCCAAATAATATTCCTTTACGTGCTAAGGGGTATCTAGAGAGTGGGATAGGTTTAATAACTACCCTAACCCTAACGCGTACCCTAACCCTAACCCCTACCCTAACCCTAACACGTACCCTAATCCTAACCCGTACCCTAAACCGAGCCCTAACCCTAAAACTAACCCTAACCCTAACCCTAACCCATACCCTACGCCGTACCCGAACCCCTCCCCGAACCCCTACCCTAAGCCGTACCCTAACCCTAACCCTAAGCCTAACCCTAACCCTAGGCTACCCTTGACTGCTTCTGCCTCCAATAGATTTCCTAAGCACTAGTGTTTGAAGGAACAGCTTAAAAAGAGAATCCTAATGTGATTTCTTTATAATGTATGTGTTCCTTATCTTATCCTAGTGTCTAAACTCTTCTCCATGGCTGGACCCCCAAATAATATTCCTTTACGTGCTAAGGGGTATCTAGAGAGTGGGATAGGTTTAATAACTACCCTAACCCTAACGCGTACCCTAACCCTAACACCTACCCTAACCCTAACACGTACCCTAATCCTAACCCGTACCCTAAACCGAGCCCTAACCCTAACACTAACCCTAACCCTAACCCTAACCCATACCCTACGCCGTACCCGAACCCTAAGCCGTACCCTAAGCCTAACCCTAAGCCTAACCCTAACCCTAGGCTACCCTTGACTGCTTCTGCCTCCAATAGATTTCCTAAGCACTAGTGTTTGAAGGAACAGCTTAAAAAGAGAATCCTAATGTGATTTCTTTATAATGGGTGTGTTCCTTATCTTATCCTAGTGTCTAAACTCTTCTCCATGGCTGGACCCCCAAATAATATTCCTTTACGTGCTAAGGGGTATCTAGAGAGTGGGATAGGTTTAATAACTACCCTAACCCTAACGCGTACCCTAACCCTAACCCCTACCCTAACCCTAACACGTACCCTAATCCTAACCCGTACCCTAAACCGAGCCCTAACCCTAACACTAACCCTAACCCTAACCCTAACCCATACCCTACGCCGTACCCGAACCCCTCCCCGAACCCCTACCCTAAGCCGTACCCTAACCCTAACCCTAAGCCTAACCCTAACCCTAGGCTACCCTTGACTGCTTCTGCCTCCAATAGATTTCCTAAGCACTAGTGTTTCAAGGAACAGCTTAAAAAGAGAATCCTAATGTGATTTCTTTATAATGTATGTGTTCCTTATTTTATCCTAGTGTCTAAACTCTTCTCCATGGCTGGACCCCCAAATAATATTCCTTTACGTGCTAAGGGGTATCTAGAGAGTGGGATAGGTTTAATAACTACCCTAACCCTAACGCGTACACTAACCCTAACACCTACCCTAACCCTAACATGTACCCTAATCTTAACCCGTACCCTAAACCGAGCCCTAACCCTAACACTAACCCTAACCCTAACCCTAACCCATACCCTACGCCGTACCCGAACCCCTCCCCGAACCCGTACCCTAAGCCGTACCCTAAGCCTAACCCTAAGCCTAACCCTAACCCTAGGCTACCCTTGACTGCTTCTGCCTCCAATAGATTTCCTAAGCACTAGTGTTTGAAGGAACAGCTTAAAAAGAGAATCCTAATGTGATTTCTTTATAATGTATGTGTTCCTTATTTTATCCTAGTGTCTAAACTCTTCTCCATGGCTGGACCCCCAAATAATATTCCTTTACGTGCTAAGGGGTATCTAGAGAGTGGGATAGGTTTAATAACTACCCTAACCCTAACGCGTACCCTAACCCTAACCCCTACCCTAACCCTAACACGTACCCTAATCCTAACCCGTACCCTAAACCGAGCCCTAACCCTAACACTAACCCTAACCCTAACCCTAACCAATACCCTACGCCGTACCCGAACCCCTCCCCAAACCCGTACCCTAAGCCGTACCCTAAGCCTAACCCTAAGCCTAACCCTAACCCTAGGCTACCCTTGACTGCTTCTGCCTCCAATAGATTTCCTAAGCACTAGTGTTGTAAGGAACAGCTTAAAAAGAGAATCCTAATGTGATTTCTTTATAATGTATGTGTTCCTTATTTTATCCTAGTGTCTAAACTCTTCTCCATGGCTGGACCCCCAAATAATATTCCTTTACGTGCTAAGGGGTATCTAGAGAGTGGGATAGGTTTAATAACTACCCTAACCCTAACGCGTACCCTAACCCTAACCCCTACCCTAACCCTAACACGTACCCTAATCCTAACCCGTACCCTAAACCGAGCCCTAACCCTAACACTAACCCTAACCCTAACCCTAACCCATACCCTACACCGTACCCGAACCCTAAGCCGTACCCTAAGCCTAACGCTAAGCCTAACCCTAACCCTAGGCTACCCTTGACTGCTTCTGCCTCCAATAGATTTCCTAAGCACTAGTGTTTTAAGGAACAGCTTAAAAAGAGAATCCTAATGTGATTTCTTTATAATGTATGTGTTCCTTATTTTATCCTAGTGTTTAAACTCTTTTCCATGGCTGGACCCGCAAATAATATTCCTTTACGTGCTAAGGGGTATCTAGAGAGTGGGATAGGTTTAATAACTACCCTAACCCTAACGCGTACCCTAACCCTAACACCTACCCTAACCCTAACACGTACCCTAATCCTAACCCGTACCCTAAACCGAGCCCTAACCCTAACACTAACCCTAACCCTAACCCTAACCCATACCCTATGCCGTACCCGAACCCCTCCCCGAACCCTTACCCTAAGCCATACCCTAAGCCTAACCCTAAGCCTAACCCTAACCCTAGGCTACCCTTGACTGCTTCTGCCTCCAATAGATTTCCTAAGCACTAGTGTTTGAAGGAACAGCTTAAAAAGAGAATCCTAATGTGATTTCTTTATAATGTATGTGTTCCTTATCTTATCCTAGTGTCTAAACTCTTCTCCATGGCTGGACCCCCAAATAATATTCCTTTACGTGCTAAGGGGTATCTAGAGAGTGGGATAGGTTTAATAACTACCCTAACCCTAACGCGTACCCTAACCCTAACACCTACCCTAACCCTAACACGTACCCTAATCCTAACCCGTACCCTAAACCGAGCCCTAACCCTAACACTAACCCTAAACCTAACCCTAACCCATACCCTACGCCGTACCCGAACCCTAAGCCGTACCCTAAGCCTAACCCTAAGCCTAACCCTAACCCTAGGCTACCCTTGACTGCTTCTGCCTCCAATAGATTTCCTAAGCACTAGTGTTTGAAGGAACAGCTTAAAAAGAGAATCCTAATGTGATTTCTTTATAATGGGTGTGTTCCTTATCTTATCCTAGTGTCTAAACTCTTCTCCATGGCTGGACCCCCAAATAATATTCCTTTACGTGCTAAGGGGTATCTAGAGAGTGGGATAGGTTTAATAACTACCCTAACCCTAACGCGTACCCTAACCCTAACCCCTACCCTAACCCTAACACGTACCCTAATCCTAACCCGTACCCTAAACCGAGCCCTAACCCTAACACTAACCCTAACCTTAACCCTAACCCATACCCTACGCCGTACCCGAACCCCTCCCCGAACCCCTACCCTAAGCCGTACCCTAACCCTAACCCTAAGCCTAACCCTAACCCTAGGCTACCCTTGACTGCTTCTGCCTCCAATAGATTTCCTAAGCACTAGTGTTTCAAGGAACAGCTTAAAAAGAGAATCCTAATGTGATTTCTTTATGATGTATGTGTTCCTTATTTTATCCTAGTGTCTAAACTCTTCTCCATGGCTGGACCCCCAAATAATATTCCTTTACGTGCTAAGGGGTATCTAGAGAGTGGGATAGGTTTAATAACTACCCTAACCCTAACGCGTACCCTAACCCTAACACCTACCCTAACCCTAACATGTACCCTAATCCTAACCCGTACCCTAAACCGAGCCCTAACCCTAACACTAACCCTAACCCTAACCCTAACCCATGCCCTACGCCGTACCCGAACCCCTCCCCGAACCCGTACCCTAAGCCGTACCCTAAGCCTAACCCTAAGCCTAACCCTAACCCTAGGCTACCCTTGACTGCTTCTGCCTCCAATAGATTTCCTAAGCACTAGTGTTTGAAGGAACAGCTTAAAAAGAGAATCCTAATGTGATTTCTTTATAATGTATGTGTTCCTTATTTTATCCTAGTGTCTAAACTCTTCTCCATGGCTGGACCCCCAAATAATATTCCTTTACGTGCTAAGGGGTATCTAGAGATTGGGATAGGTTTAATAACTACCCTAACCCTAACACCTACCCTAACCCTAACACGTACCCTAATCCTAACCCGTACCCTAAACCGAGCCCTAACCCTAACACTAACCCTAACCCTAACCCTAACCCATACCCTACACCGTACCCGAACCCTAAGCCGTACCCTAAGCCGTACCCTAAGCCTAACCCTAAGCCTAACCCTAGGCTACCCTTGACTGCTTCTGCCTCCAATAGATTTCCTAAGCACTAGTGTTTGAAGGAACAGCTTAAAAAGAGAATCCTAATGTGATTTCTTTATAATGGGTGTGTTCCTTATCTTATCCTAGTGTCTAAACTCTTCTCCATGGCTGGACCCCCAAATAATATTCCTTTACGTGCTAAGGGGTATCTAGAGAGTGGGATAGGTTTAATAACTACCCTAACCCTAACGCGTACCCTAACCCTAACCCCTACCCTAACCCTAACACGTACCCTAATCCTAACCCGTACCCTAAACCGAGCCCTAACCCTAAAACTAACCCTAACCCTAACCCTAACCCATACCCTACGCCGTACCCGAACCCCTCCCCGAACCCCTACCCTAAGCCGTACCCTAACCCTAACCCTAAGCCTAACCCTAACCCTAGGCTACCCTTGACTGCTTCTGCCTCCAATAGATTTCCTAAGCACTAGTGTTTGAAGGAACAGCTTAAAAAGAGAATCCTAATGTGATTTCTTTATAATGTATGTGTTCCTTATCTTATCCTAGTGTCTAAACTCTTCTCCATGGCTGGACCCCCAAATAATATTCCTTTACGTGCTAAGGGGTATCTAGAGAGTGGGATAGGTTTAATAACTACCCTAACCCTAACGCGTACCCTAACCCTAACACCTACCCTAACCCTAACACGTACCCTAATCCTAACCCGTACCCTAAACCGAGCCCTAACCCTAACACTAACCCTAACCCTAACCCTAACCCATACCCTACGCCGTACCCGAACCCTAAGCCGTACCCTAAGCCTAACCCTAAGCCTAACCCTAACCCTAGGCTACCCTTGACTGCTTCTGCCTCCAATAGATTTCCTAAGCACTAGTGTTTGAAGGAACAGCTTAAAAAGAGAATCCTAATGTGATTTCTTTATAATGGGTGTGTTCCTTATCTTATCCTAGTGTCTAAACTCTTCTCCATGGCTGGACCCCCAAATAATATTCCTTTACGTGCTAAGGGGTATCTAGAGAGTGGGATAGGTTTAATAACTACCCTAACCCTAACGCGTACCCTAACCCTAACCCCTACCCTAACCCTAACACGTACCCTAATCCTAACCCGTACCCTAAACCGAGCCCTAACCCTAACACTAACCCTAACCCTAACCCATACCCTACGCCGTACCCGAACCCCTACCCTAAGCCGTACCCTAACCCTAACCCTAAGCCTAACCCTAACCCTAGGCTACCCTTGACTGCTTCTGCCTCCAATAGATTTCCTAAGCACTAGTGTTTTAAGGAACAGCTTAAAAAGAGAATCCTAATGTGATTTCTTTATAATGTATGTGTTCCTTATTTTATCCTAGTGTCTAAACTCTTCTCCATTGCTGGACCCCCAAATAATATTCCTTTACGTGCTAAGGGGTATCTAGAGAGTGGGATAGGTTTAATAACTACCCTAACCCTAACGCGTACCCTAACCCTAACCCCTACCCTAACCCTAACACGTACCCTAATCCTAACCCGTACCCTAAACCGAGCCCTAACCCTAACACTAACCCTAACCCTAACCCTAACCCATACCCTACGCCGTACCCGAACCCCTCCCCAAACCCGTACCCTAAGCCGTACCCTAAGCCTAACCCTAAGCCTAACCCTAACCCTAGGCTACCCTTGAGTGCTTCTGCCTCCAATAGATTTCCTAAGCACTAGTGTTGTAAGGAACAGCTTAAAAAGAGAATCCTAATGTGATTTCTTTATAATGGGTGTGTTCCTTATCTTATCCTAGTGTCTAAACTCTTCTCCATGGCTGCACCCCCAAATAATATTCCTTTACGTGCTAAGGGGTATCTAGAGAGTGGGATAGGTTTAATAACTACCCTAACCCTAACGCGTACCCTAACCCTAACACCTACCCTAACCCTAACACGTAGCCTAATCCTAACCCGTACCCTAAACCGAGCCCTAACCCTAACACTAACCCTAACCCTAACCCTAACCCATACCCTATGCCGTACCCGAACCCCTCCCCGAACCCGTACCCTGAGCCGTACCCTAAGCCTAACCCTAAGCCTAACCCTAACCCTAGGCTACCCTTGACTGCTTCTGCCTCCAATAGATTTCCTAAGCACTAGTGTTTTAAGGAACAGCTTAAAAAGAGAATCCTAATGTGATTTCTTTATAATGGGTGTGTTCCATATCTTATCCTAGTGTCTAAACTCTTCTCCATGGCTGGACCCCCAAATAATATTCCTTTACGTGCTAAGGGGTATCTAGAGAGTGGGATAGGTTTAATAACTACCCTAACCCTAACCCCTACCCTAACCCTAACACGTACCCTAATCCTAACCCGTACCCTAAACCGAGCCCTAACCCTAACACTAACCCTAACCCTAACCCTAACCCATACCCTACGCCGTACCCGAACCCCTCCCCGAACCCCTACCCTAAGCCGTACCCTAACCCTAACCCTAAGCCTAACCCTAACCCTACGCTACCCTTGACTGCTTCTGCCTCCAATAGATTTCCTAAGCACTAGTGTTTTAAGGAACAGCTTAAAAAGAGAATCCTAATGTGATTTCTTTATAATGTATGTGTTCCTTATTTTATCCTAGTGTCTAAACTCTTCTCCATTGCTGGACCCCCAAATAATATTCCTTTACGTGCTAAGGGGTATCTAGAGAGTGGGATAGGTTTAATAACTACCCTAACCCTAACGCGTACCCTAACCCTAACCCCTACCCTAACCCTAACACGTACCCTAATCCTAACCCGTACCGTAAACCGAGCCCTAACCCTAACACTAACCCTAACCCTAACCCTAACCCATACCCTACGCCGTACCCGAACCCTAAGCCGTACCCTAAGCCTAACCCTAAGCCTAACCCTAACCCTAGGCTACCCTTGACTGCTTCTGCCTCCAATAGATTTCCTAAGCACTAGTGTTTGAAGGAACAGCTTAAAAAGAGAATCCTAATGTGATTTCTTTATAATGGGTGTGTTCCTTATCTTATACTAGTGTCTAAACTCTTCTCCATGGCTGGACCCCCAAATAATATTCCTTTACGTGCTAAGGGGTATCTAGAGAGTGGGATAGGTTTAATAACTACCCTAACCCTAACGCGTACCCTAACCCTAACCCCTACCCTAACCCTAACACGTACCCTAATCCTAACCCGTACCCTAAACCGAGCCCTAACCCTAACACTAACCCTAACCTTAACCCTAACCCATACCCTACGCCGTACCCGAACCCCTCCCCGAACCCCTACCCTAAGCCGTACCCTAACCCTAACCCTAAGCCTAACCCTAACCCTAGGCTACCCTTGACTGCTTCTGCCTCCAATAGATTTCCTAAGCACTAGTGTTTCAAGGAACAGCTTAAAAAGAGAATCCTAATGTGATTTCTTTATGATGTATGTGTTCCTTATTTTATCCTAGTGTCTAAACTCTTCTCCATGGCTGGACCCCCAAATAATATTCCTTTACGTGCTAAGGGGTATCTAGAGAGTGGGATAGGTTTAATAACTACCCTAACCCTAACGCGTACCCTAACCCTAACACCTACCCTAACCCTAACATGTACCCTAATCCTAACCCGTACCCTAAACCGAGCCCTAACCCTAACACTAACCCTAACCCTAACCCTAACCCATACCCTACGCCGTACCCGAACCCCTCCCCGAACCCGTACCCTAAGCCGTACCCTAAGCCTAACCCTAAGCCTAACCCTAACCCTAGGCTACCCTTGACTGCTTCTGCCTCCAATAGATTTCCTAAGCACTAGTGTTTGAAGGAACAGCTTAAAAAGAGAATCCTAATGTGATTTCTTTATAATGTATGTGTGCCTTATTTTATCCTAGTGTCTAAACTCTTCTCCATGGCTGGACCCCCAAATAATATTCCTTTACGTGCTAAGGGGTATCTAGAGATTGGGATAGGTTTAATAACTACCCTAACCCTAACACCTACCCTAACCCTAACACGTACCCTAATCCTAACCCGTACCCTAAACCGAGCCCTAACCCTAACACTAACCCTAACCCTAACCCTAACCCATACCCTACACCGTACCCGAACCCTAAGCCGTACCCTAAGCCGTACCCTAAGCCTAACCCTAAGCCTAACCCTAGGCTACCCTTGACTGCTTCTGCCTCCAATAGATTTCCTAAGCACTAGTGTTTGAAGGAACAGCTTAAAAAGAGAATCCTAATGTGATTTCTTTATAATGGGTGTGTTCCTTATCTTATCCTAGTGTCTAAACTCTTCTCCATGGCTGGACCCCCAAATAATATTCCTTTACGTGCTAAGGGGTATCTAGAGAGTGGGATAGGTTTAATAACTACCCTAACCCTAACGCGTACCCTAACCCTAACCCCTACCCTAACCCTAACACGTACCCTAATCCTAACCCGTACCCTAAACCGAGCCCTAACCCTAAAACTAACCCTAACCCTAACCCTAACCCATACCCTACGCCGTACCCGAACCCCTCCCCGAACCCCTACCCTAAGCCGTACCCTAACCCTAACCCTAAGCCTAACCCTAACCCTAGGCTACCCTTGACTGCTTCTGCCTCCAATAGATTTCCTAAGCACTAGTGTTTGAAGGAACAGCTTAAAAAGAGAATCCTAATGTGATTTCTTTATAATGTATGTGTTCCTTATCTTATCCTAGTGTCTAAACTCTTCTCCATGGCTGGACCCCCAAATAATATTCCTTTACGTGCTAAGGGGTATCTAGAGAGTGGGATAGGTTTAATAACTACCCTAACCCTAACGCGTACCCTAACCCTAACACCTACCCTAACCCTAACACGTACCCTAATCCTAACCCGTACCCTAAACCGAGCCCTAACCCTAACACTAACCCTAACCCTAACCCTAACCCATACCCTACGCCGTACCCGAACCCTAAGCCGTACCCTAAGCCTAACCCTAAGCCTAACCCTAACCCTAGGCTACCCTTGACTGCTTCTGCCTCCAATAGATTTCCTAAGCACTAGTGTTTGAAGGAACAGCTTAAAAAGAGAATCCTAATGTGATTTCTTTATAATGGGTGTGTTCCTTATCTTATCCTAGTGTCTAAACTCTTCTCCATGGCTGGACCCCCAAATAATATTCCTTTACGTGCTAAGGGGTATCTAGAGAGTGGGATAGGTTTAATAACTACCCTAACCCTAACGCGTACCCTAACCCTAACCCCTACCCTAACCCTAACACGTACCCTAATCCTAACCCGTACCCTAAACCGAGCCCTAACCCTAACACTAACCCTAACCCTAACCCATACCCTACGCCGTACCCGAACCCCTACCCTAAGCCGTACCCTAACCCTAACCCTAAGCCTAACCCTAACCCTAGGCTACCCTTGACTGCTTCTGCCTCCAATAGATTTCCTAAGCACTAGTGTTTTAAGGAACAGCTTAAAAAGAGAATCCTAATGTGATTTCTTTATAATGTATGTGTTCCTTATTTTATCCTAGTGTCTAAACTCTTCTCCATGGCTGGACCCCCAAATAATATTCCTTTACGTGCTAAGGGGTATCTAGAGAGTGGGATAGGTTTAATAACTACCCTAACCCTAACGCGTACCCTAACCCTAACCCCTACCCTAACCCTAACACGTACCCTAATCCTAACCCGTACCCTAAACCGAGCCCTAACCCTAACACTAACCCTAACCCTAACCCTAACCCATACCCTACGCCGTACCCGAACCCCTCCCCAAACCCGTACCCTAAGCCGTACCCTAAGCCTAACCCTAAGCCTAACCCTAACCCTAGGCTACCCTTGACTGCTTCTGCCTCCAATAGATTTCCTAAGCACTAGTGTTGTAAGGAACAGCTTAAAAAGAGAATCCTAATGTGATTTCTTTATAATGGGTGTGTTCCTTATCTTATCCTAGTGTCTAAACTCTTCTCCATGGCTGCACCCCCAAATAATATTCCTTTACGTGCTAAGGGGTATCTAGAGAGTGGGATAGGTTTAATAACTACCCTAACCCTAACGCGTACCCTAACCCTAACACCTACCCTAACCCTAACACGTAGCCTAATCCTAACCCGTACCCTAAACCGAGCCCTAACCCTAACACTAACCCTAACCCTAACCCTAGGCTACCCTTGACTGCTTCTGCCTCCAATAGATTTCCTAAGCACTAGTGTTTGAAGGAACAGCTTAAAAAGAGAATCCTAATGTGATTTCTTTATAATGTATGTGTTCCTTATTTTATCCTAGTGTCTAAACTCTTCTCCATGGCTGGACCCCCAAATAATATTCCTTTACGTGCTAAGGGGTATCTAGAGATTGGGATAGGTTTAATAACTACCCTAACCCTAACACCTACCCTAACCCTAACACGTACCCTAATCCTAACCCGTACCCTAAACCGAGCCCTAACCCTAACACTAACCCTAACCCTAACCCTAACCCATACCCTACACCGTACCCGAACCCTAAGCCGTACCCTAAGCCGTACCCTAAGCCTAACCCTAAGCCTAACCCTAGGCTACCCTTGACTGCTTCTGCCTCCAATAGATTTCCTAAGCACTAGTGTTTGAAGGAACAGCTTAAAAAGAGAATCCTAATGTGATTTCTTTATAATGGGTGTGTTCCTTATCTTATCCTAGTGTCTAAACTCTTCTCCATGGCTGGACCCCCAAATAATATTCCTTTACGTGCTAAGGGGTATCTAGAGAGTGGGATAGGTTTAATAACTACCCTAACCCTAACGCGTACCCTAACCCTAACCCCTACCCTAACCCTAACACGTACCCTAATCCTAACCCGTACCCTAAACCGAGCCCTAACCCTAAAACTAACCCTAACCCTAACCCTAACCCATACCCTACGCCGTACCCGAACCCCTCCCCGAACCCCTACCCTAAGCCGTACCCTAACCCTAACCCTAAGCCTAACCCTAACCCTAGGCTACCCTTGACTGCTTCTGCCTCCAATAGATTTCCTAAGCACTAGTGTTTGAAGGAACAGCTTAAAAAGAGAATCCTAATGTGATTTCTTTATAATGTATGTGTTCCTTATCTTATCCTAGTGTCTAAACTCTTCTCCATGGCTGGACCCCCAAATAATATTCCTTTACGTGCTAAGGGGTATCTAGAGAGTGGGATAGGTTTAATAACTACCCTAACCCTAACGCGTACCCTAACCCTAACACCTACCCTAACCCTAACACGTACCCTAATCCTAACCCGTACCCTAAACCGAGCCCTAACCCTAACACTAACCCTAACCCTAACCCTAACCCATACCCTACGCCGTACCCGAACCCTAAGCCGTACCCTAAGCCTAACCCTAAGCCTAACCCTAACCCTAGGCTACCCTTGACTGCTTCTGCCTCCAATAGATTTCCTAAGCACTAGTGTTTGAAGGAACAGCTTAAAAAGAGAATCCTAATGTGATTTCTTTATAATGGGTGTGTTCCTTATCTTATCCTAGTGTCTAAACTCTTCTCCATGGCTGGACCCCCAAATAATATTCCTTTACGTGCTAAGGGGTATCTAGAGAGTGGGATAGGTTTAATAACTACCCTAACCCTAACGCGTACCCTAACCCTAACCCCTACCCTAACCCTAACACGTACCCTAATCCTAACCCGTACCCTAAACCGAGCCCTAACCCTAACACTAACCCTAACCCTAACCCATACCCTACGCCGTACCCGAACCCCTACCCTAAGCCGTACCCTAACCCTAACCCTAAGCCTAACCCTAACCCTAGGCTACCCTTGACTGCTTCTGCCTCCAATAGATTTCCTAAGCACTAGTGTTTTAAGGAACAGCTTAAAAAGAGAATCCTAATGTGATTTCTTTATAATGTATGTGTTCCTTATTTTATCCTAGTGTCTAAACTCTTCTCCATTGCTGGACCCCCAAATAATATTCCTTTACGTGCTAAGGGGTATCTAGAGAGTGGGATAGGTTTAATAACTACCCTAACCCTAACGCGTACCCTAACCCTAACCCCTACCCTAACCCTAACACGTACCCTAATCCTAACCCGTACCCTAAACCGAGCCCTAACCCTAACACTAACCCTAACCCTAACCCTAACCCATACCCTACGCCGTACCCGAACCCCTCCCCAAACCCGTACCCTAAGCCGTACCCTAAGCCTAACCCTAAGCCTAACCCTAACCCTAGGCTACCCTTGACTGCTTCTGCCTCCAATAGATTTCCTAAGCACTAGTGTTGTAAGGAACAGCTTAAAAAGAGAATCCTAATGTGATTTCTTTATAATGGGTGTGTTCCTTATCTTATCCTAGTGTCTAAACTCTTCTCCATGGCTGCACCCCCAAATAATATTCCTTTACGTGCTAAGGGGTATCTAGAGAGTGGGATAGGTTTAATAACTACCCTAACCCTAACGCGTACCCTAACCCTAACACCTACCCTAACCCTAACACGTAGCCTAATCCTAACCCGTACCCTAAACCGAGCCCTAACCCTAACACTAACCCTAACCCTAACCCTAACCCATACCCTATGCCGTACCCGAACCCCTCCCCGAACCCGTACCCTGAGCCGTACCCTAAGCCTAACCCTAAGCCTAACCCTAACCCTAGGCTACCCTTGACTGCTTCTGCCTCCAATAGATTTCCTAAGCACTAGTGTTTTAAGGAACAGCTTAAAAAGAGAATCCTAATGTGATTTCTTTATAATGGGTGTGTTCCATATCTTATCCTAGTGTCTAAACTCTTCTCCATGGCTGGACCCCCAAATAATATTCCTTTACGTGCTAAGGGGTATCTAGAGAGTGGGATAGGTTTAATAACTACCCTAACCCTAACCCCTACCCTAACCCTAACACGTACCCTAATCCTAACCCGTACCCTAAACCGAGCCCTAACCCTAACACTAACCCTAACCCTAACCCTAACCCATACCCTACGCCGTACCCGAACCCCTCCCCGAACCCCTACCCTAAGCCGTACCCTAACCCTAACCCTAAGCCTAACCCTAACCCTACGCTACCCTTGACTGCTTCTGCCTCCAATAGATTTCCTAAGCACTAGTGTTTTAAGGAACAGCTTAAAAAGAGAATCCTAATGTGATTTCTTTATAATGTATGTGTTCCTTATTTTATCCTAGTGTCTAAACTCTTCTCCATGGCTGGACCCCCAAATAATATTCCTTTACGTGCTAAGGGGTATCTAGAGAGTGGGATAGGTTTAATAACTACCCTAACCCTAACGCGTACCCTAACCCTAACCCCTACCCTAACCCTAACACGTACCCTAATCCTAACCCGTACCGTAAACCGAGCCCTAACCCTAACACTAACCCTAACCCTAACCCTAACCCATACCCTACGCCGTACCCGAACCCTAAGCCGTACCCTAAGCCTAACCCTAAGCCTAACCCTAACCCTAGGCTACCCTTGACTGCTTCTGCCTCCAATAGATTTCCTAAGCACTAGTGTTTGAAGGAACAGCTTAAAAAGAGAATCCTAATGTGATTTCTTTATAATGGGTGTGTTCCTTATCTTATCCTAGTGTCTAAACTCTTCTCCATGGCTGGACCCCCAAATAATATTCCTTTACGTGCTAAGGGGTATCTAGAGAGTGGGATAGGTTTAATAACTACCCTAACCCTAACGCGTACCCTAACCCTAACCCCTACCCTAACCCTAACACGTACCCTAATCCTAACCCGTACCCTAAACCGAGCCCTAACCCTAACACTAAACCTAACCTTAACCCTAACCCATACCCTACGCCGTACCCGAACCCCTCCCTGAACCCCTACCCTAAGCCGTACCCTAACCCTAACCCTAAGCCTAACCCTAACCCTAGGCTACCCTTGACTGCTTCTGCCTCCAATAGATTTCCTAAGCACTAGTGTTTCAAGGAACAGCTTAAAAAGAGAATCCTAATGTGATTTCTTTATGATGTATGTGTTCCTTATTTTATCCTAGTGTCTAAACTCTTCTCCATGGCTGGACCCCCAAATAATATTCCTTTACGTGCTAAGGGGTATCTAGAGAGTGGGATAGGTTTAATAACTACCCTAACCCTAACGCGTACCCTAACCCTAACACCTACCCTAACCCTAACATGTACCCTAATCCTAACCCGTACCCTAAACCGAGCCCTAACCCTAACACTAACCCTAACCCTAACCCTAACCCATACCCTACGCCGTACCCGAACCCCTCCCCGAACCCGTACCCTAAGCCGTACCCTAAGCCTAACCCTAAGCCTAACCCTAACCCTAGGCTACCCTTGACTGCTTCTGCCTCCAATAGATTTCCTAAGCACTAGTGTTTGAAGGAACAGCTTAAAAAGAGAATCCTAATGTGATTTCTTTATAATGTATGTGTTCCTTATTTTATCCTAGTGTCTAAACTCTTCTCCATGGCTGGACCCCCAAATAATATTCCTTTACGTGCTAAGGGGTATCTAGAGATTGGGATAGGTTTAATAACTACCCTAACCCTAACACCTACCCTAACCCTAACACGTACCCTAATCCTAACCCGTACCCTAAACCGAGCCCTAACCCTAACACTAACCCTAACCCTAACCCTAACCCATACCCTACACCGTACCCGAACCCTAAGCCGTACCCTAAGCCGTACCCTAAGCCTAACCCTAAGCCTAACCCTAGGCTACCCTTGACTGCTTCTGCCTCCAATAGATTTCCTAAGCACTAGTGTTTGAAGGAACAGCTTAAAAAGAGAATCCTAATGTGATTTCTTTATAATGGGTGTGTTCCTTATCTTATCCTAGTGTCTAAACTCTTCTCCATGGCTGGACCCCCAAATAATATTCCTTTACGTGCTAAGGGGTATCTAGAGAGTGGGATAGGTTTAATAACTACCCTAACCCTAACGCGTACCCTAACCCTAACCCCTACCCTAACCCTAACACGTACCCTAATCCTAACCCGTACCCTAAACCGAGCCCTAACCCTAAAACTAACCCTAACCCTAACCCTAACCCATACCCTACGCCGTACCCGAACCCCTCCCCGAACCCCTACCCTAAGCCGTACCCTAACCCTAACCCTAAGCCTAACCCTAACCCTAGGCTACCCTTGACTGCTTCTGCCTCCAATAGATTTCCTAAGCACTAGTGTTTGAAGGAACAGCTTAAAAAGAGAATCCTAATGTGATTTCTTTATAATGTATGTGTTCCTTATCTTATCCTAGTGTCTAAACTCTTCTCCATGGCTGGACCCCCAAATAATATTCCTTTACGTGCTAAGGGGTATCTAGAGAGTGGGATAGGTTTAATAACTACCCTAACCCTAACGCGTACCCTAACCCTAACACCTACCCTAACCCTAACACGTACCCTAATCCTAACCCGTACCCTAAACCGAGCCCTAACCCTAACACTAACCCTAACCCTAACCCTAACCCATACCCTACGCCGTACCCGAACCCTAAGCCGTACCCTAAGCCTAACCCTAAGCCTAACCCTAACCCTAGGCTACCCTTGACTGCTTCTGCCTCCAATAGATTTCCTAAGCACTAGTGTTTGAAGGAACAGCTTAAAAAGAGAATCCTAATGTGATTTCTTTATAATGGGTGTGTTCCTTATCTTATCCTAGTGTCTAAACTCTTCTCCATGGCTGGACCCCCAAATAATATTCCTTTACGTGCTAAGGGGTATCTAGAGAGTGGGATAGGTTTAATAACTACCCTAACCCTAACGCGTACCCTAACCCTAACCCCTACCCTAACCCTAACACGTACCCTAATCCTAACCCGTACCCTAAACCGAGCCCTAACCCTAACACTAACCCTAACCCTAACCCATACCCTACGCCGTACCCGAACCCCTACCCTAAGCCGTACCCTAACCCTAACCCTAAGCCTAACCCTAACCCTAGGCTACCCTTGACTGCTTCTGCCTCCAATAGATTTCCTAAGCACTAGTGTTTTAAGGAACAGCTTAAAAAGAGAATCCTAATGTGATTTCTTTATAATGTATGTGTTCCTTATTTTATCCTAGTGTCTAAACTCTTCTCCATGGCTGGACCCCCAAATAATATTCCTTTACGTGCTAAGGGGTATCTAGAGAGTGGGATAGGTTTAATAACTACCCTAACCCTAACGCGTACCCTAACCCTAACCCCTACCCTAACCCTAACACGTACCCTAATCCTAACCCGTACCCTAAACCGAGCCCTAACCCTAACACTAACCCTAACCCTAACCCTAACCCATACCCTACGCCGTACCCGAACCCCTCCCCAAACCCGTACCCTAAGCCGTACCCTAAGCCTAACCCTAAGCCTAACCCTAACCCTAGGCTACCCTTGACTGCTTCTGCCTCCAATAGATTTCCTAAGCACTAGTGTTGTAAGGAACAGCTTAAAAAGAGAATCCTAATGTGATTTCTTTATAATGGGTGTGTTCCTTATCTTATCCTAGTGTCTAAACTCTTCTCCATGGCTGCACCCCCAAATAATATTCCTTTACGTGCTAAGGGGTATCTAGAGAGTGGGATAGGTTTAATAACTACCCTAACCCTAACGCGTACCCTAACCCTAACACCTACCCTAACCCTAACACGTAGCCTAATCCTAACCCGTACCCTAAACCGAGCCCTAACCCTAACACTAACCCTAACCCTAACCCTAACCCATACCCTATGCCGTACCCGAACCCCTCCCCGAACCCGTACCCTGAGCCGTACCCTAAGCCTAACCCTAAGCCTAACCCTAACCCTAGGCTACCCTTGACTGCTTCTGCCTCCAATAGATTTCCTAAGCACTAGTGTTTTAAGGAACAGCTTAAAAAGAGAATCCTAATGTGATTTCTTTATAATGGGTGTGTTCCATATCTTATCCTAGTGTCTAAACTCTTCTCCATGGCTGGACCCCCAAATAATATTCCTTTACGTGCTAAGGGGTATCTAGAGAGTGGGATAGGTTTAATAACTACCCTAACCCTAACCCCTACCCTAACCCTAACACGTACCCTAATCCTAACCCGTACCCTAAACCGAGCCCTAACCCTAACACTAACCCTAACCCTAACCCTAACCCATACCCTACGCCGTACCCGAACCCCTCCCCGAACCCCTACCCTAAGCCGTACCCTAACCCTAACCCTAAGCCTAACCCTAACCCTACGCTACCCTTGACTGCTTCTGCCTCCAATAGATTTCCTAAGCACTAGTGTTTGAAGGAACAGCTTAAAAAGAGAATCCTAATGTGATTTCTTTATAATGTATGTGTGCCTTATTTTATCCTAGTGTCTAAACTCTTCTCCATGGCTGGACCCCCAAATAATATTCCTTTACGTGCTAAGGGGTATCTAGAGATTGGGATAGGTTTAATAACTACCCTAACCCTAACACCTACCCTAACCCTAACACGTACCCTAATCCTAACCCGTACCCTAAATCGAGCCCTAACCCTAACACTAACCCTAACCCTAACCCTAACCCATACCCTACACCGTACCCGAACCCTAAGCCGTACCCTAAGCCGTACCCTAAGCCTAACCCTAAGCCTAACCCTAGGCTACCCTTGACTGCTTCTGCCTCCAATAGATTTCCTAAGCACTAGTGTTTGAAGGAACAGCTTAAAAAGAGAATCCTAATGTGATTTCTTTATAATGGGTGTGTTCCTTATCTTATCCTAGTGTCTAAACTCTTCTCCATGGCTGGACCCCCAAATAATATTCCTTTACGTGCTAAGGGGTATCTAGAGAGTGGGATAGGTTTAATAACTACCCTAACCCTAACGCGTACCCTAACCCTAACCCCTACCCTAACCCTAACACGTACCCTAATCCTAACCCGTACCCTAAACCGAGCCCTAACCCTAAAACTAACCCTAACCCTAACCCTAACCCATACCCTACGCCGTACCCGAACCCCTCCCCGAACCCCTACCCTAAGCCGTACCCTAACCCTAACCCTAAGCCTAACCCTAACCCTAGGCTACCCTTGACTGCTTCTGCCTCCAATAGATTTCCTAAGCACTAGTGTTTGAAGGAACAGCTTAAAAAGAGAATCCTAATGTGATTTCTTTATAATGTATGTGTTCCTTATCTTATCCTAGTGTCTAAACTCTTCTCCATGGCTGGACCCCCAAATAATATTCCTTTACGTGCTAAGGGGTATCTAGAGAGTGGGATAGGTTTAATAACTACCCTAACCCTAACGCGTACCCTAACCCTAACACCTACCCTAACCCTAACACGTACCCTAATCCTAACCCGTACCCTAAACCGAGCCCTAACCCTAACACTAACCCTAACCCTAACCCTAACCCATACCCTACGCCGTACCCGAACCCTAAGCCGTACCCTAAGCCTAACCCTAAGCCTAACCCTAACCCTAGGCTACCCTTGACTGCTTCTGCCTCCAATAGATTTCCTAAGCACTAGTGTTTGAAGGAACAGCTTAAAAAGAGAATCCTAATGTGATTTCTTTATAATGGGTGTGTTCCTTATCTTATCCTAGTGTCTAAACTCTTCTCCATGGCTGGACCCCCAAATAATATTCCTTTACGTGCTAAGGGGTATCTAGAGAGTGGGATAGGTTTAATAACTACCCTAACCCTAACGCGTACCCTAACCCTAACCCCTACCCTAACCCTAACACGTACCCTAATCCTAACCCGTACCCTAAACCGAGCCCTAACCCTAACACTAACCCTAACCCTAACCCATACCCTACGCCGTACCCGAACCCCTACCCTAAGCCGTACCCTAACCCTAACCCTAAGCCTAACCCTAACCCTAGGCTACCCTTGACTGCTTCTGCCTCCAATAGATTTCCTAAGCACTAGTGTTTTAAGGAACAGCTTAAAAAGAGAATCCTAATGTGATTTCTTTATAATGTATGTGTTCCTTATTTTATCCTAGTGTCTAAACTCTTCTCCATGGCTGGACCCCCAAATAATATTCCTTTACGTGCTAAGGGGTATCTAGAGAGTGGGATAGGTTTAATAACTACCCTAACCCTAACGCGTACCCTAACCCTAACCCCTACCCTAACCCTAACACGTACCCTAATCCTAACCCGTACCCTAAACCGAGCCCTAACCCTAACACTAACCCTAACCCTAACCCTAACCCATACCCTACGCCGTACCCGAACCCCTCCCCAAACCCGTACCCTAAGCCGTACCCTAAGCCTAACCCTAAGCCTAACCCTAACCCTAGGCTACCCTTGACTGCTTCTGCCTCCAATAGATTTCCTAAGCACTAGTGTTGTAAGGAACAGCTTAAAAAGAGAATCCTAATGTGATTTCTTTATAATGGGTGTGTTCCTTATCTTATCCTAGTGTCTAAACTCTTCTCCATGGCTGCACCCCCAAATAATATTCCTTTACGTGCTAAGGGGTATCTAGAGAGTGGGATAGGTTTAATAACTACCCTAACCCTAACGCGTACCCTAACCCTAACACCTACCCTAACCCTAACACGTAGCCTAATCCTAACCCGTACCCTAAACCGAGCCCTAACCCTAACACTAACCCTAACCCTAACCCTAGGCTACCCTTGACTGCTTCTGCCTCCAATAGATTTCCTAAGCACTAGTGTTTGAAGGAACAGCTTAAAAAGAGAATCCTAATGTGATTTCTTTATAATGTATGTGTTCCTTATTTTATCCTAGTGTCTAAACTCTTCTCCATGGCTGGACCCCCAAATAATATTCCTTTACGTGCTAAGGGGTATCTAGAGATTGGGATAGGTTTAATAACTACCCTAACCCTAACACCTACCCTAACCCTAACACGTACCCTAATCCTAACCCGTACCCTAAACCGAGCCCTAACCCTAACACTAACCCTAACCCTAACCCTAACCCATACCCTACACCGTACCCGAACCCTAAGCCGTACCCTAAGCCGTACCCTAAGCCTAACCCTAAGCCTAACCCTAGGCTACCCTTGACTGCTTCTGCCTCCAATAGATTTCCTAAGCACTAGTGTTTGAAGGAACAGCTTAAAAAGAGAATCCTAATGTGATTTCTTTATAATGGGTGTGTTCCTTATCTTATCCTAGTGTCTAAACTCTTCTCCATGGCTGGACCCCCAAATAATATTCCTTTACGTGCTAAGGGGTATCTAGAGAGTGGGATAGGTTTAATAACTACCCTAACCCTAACGCGTACCCTAACCCTAACCCCTACCCTAACCCTAACACGTACCCTAATCCTAACCCGTACCCTAAACCGAGCCCTAACCCTAAAACTAACCCTAACCCTAACCCTAACCCATACCCTACGCCGTACCCGAACCCCTCCCCGAACCCCTACCCTAAGCCGTACCCTAACCCTAACCCTAAGCCTAACCCTAACCCTAGGCTACCCTTGACTGCTTCTGCCTCCAATAGATTTCCTAAGCACTAGTGTTTGAAGGAACAGCTTAAAAAGAGAATCCTAATGTGATTTCTTTATAATGTATGTGTTCCTTATCTTATCCTAGTGTCTAAACTCTTCTCCATGGCTGGACCCCCAAATAATATTCCTTTACGTGCTAAGGGGTATCTAGAGAGTGGGATAGGTTTAATAACTACCCTAACCCTAACGCGTACCCTAACCCTAACACCTACCCTAACCCTAACACGTACCCTAATCCTAACCCGTACCCTAAACCGAGCCCTAACCCTAACACTAACCCTAACCCTAACCCTAACCCATACCCTACGCCGTACCCGAACCCTAAGCCGTACCCTAAGCCTAACCCTAAGCCTAACCCTAACCCTAGGCTACCCTTGACTGCTTCTGCCTCCAATAGATTTCCTAAGCACTAGTGTTTGAAGGAACAGCTTAAAAAGAGAATCCTAATGTGATTTCTTTATAATGGGTGTGTTCCTTATCTTATCCTAGTGTCTAAACTCTTCTCCATGGCTGGACCCCCAAATAATATTCCTTTACGTGCTAAGGGGTATCTAGAGAGTGGGATAGGTTTAATAACTACCCTAACCCTAACGCGTACCCTAACCCTAACCCCTACCCTAACCCTAACACGTACCCTAATCCTAACCCGTACCCTAAACCGAGCCCTAACCCTAACACTAACCCTAACCCTAACCCATACCCTACGCCGTACCCGAACCCCTACCCTAAGCCGTACCCTAACCCTAACCCTAAGCCTAACCCTAACCCTAGGCTACCCTTGACTGCTTCTGCCTCCAATAGATTTCCTAAGCACTAGTGTTTTAAGGAACAGCTTAAAAAGAGAATCCTAATGTGATTTCTTTATAATGTATGTGTTCCTTATTTTATCCTAGTGTCTAAACTCTTCTCCATTGCTGGACCCCCAAATAATATTCCTTTACGTGCTAAGGGGTATCTAGAGAGTGGGATAGGTTTAATAACTACCCTAACCCTAACGCGTACCCTAACCCTAACCCCTACCCTAACCCTAACACGTACCCTAATCCTAACCCGTACCCTAAACCGAGCCCTAACCCTAACACTAACCCTAACCCTAACCCTAACCCATACCCTACGCCGTACCCGAACCCCTCCCCAAACCCGTACCCTAAGCCGTACCCTAAGCCTAACCCTAAGCCTAACCCTAACCCTAGGCTACCCTTGACTGCTTCTGCCTCCAATAGATTTCCTAAGCACTAGTGTTGTAAGGAACAGCTTAAAAAGAGAATCCTAATGTGATTTCTTTATAATGGGTGTGTTCCTTATCTTATCCTAGTGTCTAAACTCTTCTCCATGGCTGCACCCCCAAATAATATTCCTTTACGTGCTAAGGGGTATCTAGAGAGTGGGATAGGTTTAATAACTACCCTAACCCTAACGCGTACCCTAACCCTAACACCTACCCTAACCCTAACACGTAGCCTAATCCTAACCCGTACCCTAAACCGAGCCCTAACCCTAACACTAACCCTAACCCTAACCCTAACCCATACCCTATGCCGTACCCGAACCCCTCCCCGAACCCGTACCCTGAGCCGTACCCTAAGCCTAACCCTAAGCCTAACCCTAACCCTAGGCTACCCTTGACTGCTTCTGCCTCCAATAGATTTCCTAAGCACTAGTGTTTTAAGGAACAGCTTAAAAAGAGAATCCTAATGTGATTTCTTTATAATGGGTGTGTTCCATATCTTATCCTAGTGTCTAAACTCTTCTCCATGGCTGGACCCCCAAATAATATTCCTTTACGTGCTAAGGGGTATCTAGAGAGTGGGATAGGTTTAATAACTACCCTAACCCTAACCCCTACCCTAACCCTAACACGTACCCTAATCCTAACCCGTACCCTAAACCGAGCCCTAACCCTAACACTAACCCTAACCCTAACCCTAACCCATACCCTACGCCGTACCCGAACCCCTCCCCGAACCCCTACCCTAAGCCGTACCCTAACCCTAACCCTAAGCCTAACCCTAACCCTACGCTACCCTTGACTGCTTCTGCCTCCAATAGATTTCCTAAGCACTAGTGTTTTAAGGAACAGCTTAAAAAGAGAATCCTAATGTGATTTCTTTATAATGTATGTGTTCCTTATTTTATCCTAGTGTCTAAACTCTTCTCCATGGCTGGACCCCCAAATAATATTCCTTTACGTGCTAAGGGGTATCTAGAGAGTGGGATAGGTTTAATAACTACCCTAACCCTAACGCGTACCCTAACCCTAACCCCTACCCTAACCCTAACACGTACCCTAATCCTAACCCGTACCGTAAACCGAGCCCTAACCCTAACACTAACCCTAACCCTAACCCTAACCCATACCCTACGCCGTACCCGAACCCTAAGCCGTACCCTAAGCCTAACCCTAAGCCTAACCCTAACCCTAGGCTACCCTTGACTGCTTCTGCCTCCAATAGATTTCCTAAGCACTAGTGTTTGAAGGAACAGCTTAAAAAGAGAATCCTAATGTGATTTCTTTATAATGGGTGTGTTCCTTATCTTATCCTAGTGTCTAAACTCTTCTCCATGGCTGGACCCCCAAATAATATTCCTTTACGTGCTAAGGGGTATCTAGAGAGTGGGATAGGTTTAATAACTACCCTAACCCTAACGCGTACCCTAACCCTAACCCCTACCCTAACCCTAACACGTACCCTAATCCTAACCCGTACCCTAAACCGAGCCCTAACCCTAACACTAACCCTAACCTTAACCCTAACCCATACCCTACGCCGTACCCGAACCCCTCCCTGAACCCCTACCCTAAGCCGTACCCTAACCCTAACCCTAAGCCTAACCCTAACCCTAGGCTACCCTTGACTGCTTCTGCCTCCAATAGATTTCCTAAGCACTAGTGTTTCAAGGAACAGCTTAAAAAGAGAATCCTAATGTGATTTCTTTATGATGTATGTGTTCCTTATTTTATCCTAGTGTCTAAACTCTTCTCCATGGCTGGACCCCCAAATAATATTCCTTTACGTGCTAAGGGGTATCTAGAGAGTGGGATAGGTTTAATAACTACCCTAACCCTAACGCGTACCCTAACCCTAACACCTACCCTAACCCTAACATGTACCCTAATCCTAACCCGTACCCTAAACCGAGCCCTAACCCTAACACTAACCCTAACCCTAACCCTAACCCATACCCTACGCCGTACCCGAACCCCTCCCCGAACCCGTACCCTAAGCCGTACCCTAAGCCTAACCCTAAGCCTAACCCTAACCCTAGGCTACCCTTGACTGCTTCTGCCTCCAATAGATTTCCTAAGCACTAGTGTTTGAAGGAACAGCTTAAAAAGAGAATCCTAATGTGATTTCTTTATAATGTATGTGTTCCTTATTTTATCCTAGTGTCTAAACTCTTCTCCATGGCTGGACCCCCAAATAATATTCCTTTACGTGCTAAGGGGTATCTAGAGATTGGGATAGGTTTAATAACTACCCTAACCCTAACACCTACCCTAACCCTAACACGTACCCTAATCCTAACCCGTACCCTAAACCGAGCCCTAACCCTAACACTAACCCTAACCCTAACCCTAACCCATACCCTACACCGTACCCGAACCCTAAGCCGTACCCTAAGCCGTACCCTAAGCCTAACCCTAAGCCTAACCCTAGGCTACCCTTGACTGCTTCTGCCTCCAATAGATTTCCTAAGCACTAGTGTTTGAAGGAACAGCTTAAAAAGAGAATCCTAATGTGATTTCTTTATAATGGGTGTGTTCCTTATCTTATCCTAGTGTCTAAACTCTTCTCCATGGCTGGACCCCCAAATAATATTCCTTTACGTGCTAAGGGGTATCTAGAGAGTGGGATAGGTTTAATAACTACCCTAACCCTAACGCGTACCCTAACCCTAACCCCTACCCTAACCCTAACACGTACCCTAATCCTAACCCGTACCCTAAACCGAGCCCTAACCCTAAAACTAACCCTAACCCTAACCCTAACCCATACCCTACGCCGTACCCGAACCCCTCCCCGAACCCCTACCCTAAGCCGTACCCTAACCCTAACCCTAAGCCTAACCCTAACCCTAGGCTACCCTTGACTGCTTCTGCCTCCAATAGATTTCCTAAGCACTAGTGTTTGAAGGAACAGCTTAAAAAGAGAATCCTAATGTGATTTCTTTATAATGTATGTGTTCCTTATCTTATCCTAGTGTCTAAACTCTTCTCCATGGCTGGACCCCCAAATAATATTCCTTTACGTGCTAAGGGGTATCTAGAGAGTGGGATAGGTTTAATAACTACCCTAACCCTAACGCGTACCCTAACCCTAACACCTACCCTAACCCTAACACGTACCCTAATCCTAACCCGTACCCTAAACCGAGCCCTAACCCTAACACTAACCCTAACCCTAACCCTAACCCATACCCTACGCCGTACCCGAACCCTAAGCCGTACCCTAAGCCTAACCCTAAGCCTAACCCTAACCCTAGGCTACCCTTGACTGCTTCTGCCTCCAATAGATTTCCTAAGCACTAGTGTTTGAAGGAACAGCTTAAAAAGAGAATCCTAATGTGATTTCTTTATAATGGGTGTGTTCCTTATCTTATCCTAGTGTCTAAACTCTTCTCCATGGCTGGACCCCCAAATAATATTCCTTTACGTGCTAAGGGGTATCTAGAGAGTGGGATAGGTTTAATAACTACCCTAACCCTAACGCGTACCCTAACCCTAACCCCTACCCTAACCCTAACACGTACCCTAATCCTAACCCGTACCCTAAACCGAGCCCTAACCCTAACACTAACCCTAACCCTAACCCATACCCTACGCCGTACCCGAACCCCTACCCTAAGCCGTACCCTAACCCTAACCCTAAGCCTAACCCTAACCCTAGGCTACCCTTGACTGCTTCTGCCTCCAATAGATTTCCTAAGCACTAGTGTTTTAAGGAACAGCTTAAAAAGAGAATCCTAATGTGATTTCTTTATAATGTATGTGTTCCTTATTTTATCCTAGTGTCTAAACTCTTCTCCATGGCTGGACCCCCAAATAATATTCCTTTACGTGCTAAGGGGTATCTAGAGAGTGGGATAGGTTTAATAACTACCCTAACCCTAACGCGTACCCTAACCCTAACCCCTACCCTAACCCTAACACGTACCCTAATCCTAACCCGTACCCTAAACCGAGCCCTAACCCTAACACTAACCCTAACCCTAACCCTAACCCATACCCTACGCCGTACCCGAACCCCTCCCCAAACCCGTACCCTAAGCCGTACCCTAAGCCTAACCCTAAGCCTAACCCTAACCCTAGGCTACCCTTGACTGCTTCTGCCTCCAATAGATTTCCTAAGCACTAGTGTTGTAAGGAACAGCTTAAAAAGAGAATCCTAATGTGATTTCTTTATAATGGGTGTGTTCCTTATCTTATCCTAGTGTCTAAACTCTTCTCCATGGCTGCACCCCCAAATAATATTCCTTTACGTGCTAAGGGGTATCTAGAGAGTGGGATAGGTTTAATAACTACCCTAACCCTAACGCGTACCCTAACCCTAACACCTACCCTAACCCTAACACGTAGCCTAATCCTAACCCGTACCCTAAACCGAGCCCTAACCCTAACACTAACCCTAACCCTAACCCTAACCCATACCCTATGCCGTACCCGAACCCCTCCCCGAACCCGTACCCTGAGCCGTACCCTAAGCCTAACCCTAAGCCTAACCCTAACCCTAGGCTACCCTTGACTGCTTCTGCCTCCAATAGATTTCCTAAGCACTAGTGTTTTAAGGAACAGCTTAAAAAGAGAATCCTAATGTGATTTCTTTATAATGGGTGTGTTCCATATCTTATCCTAGTGTCTAAACTCTTCTCCATGGCTGGACCCCCAAATAATATTCCTTTACGTGCTAAGGGGTATCTAGAGAGTGGGATAGGTTTAATAACTACCCTAACCCTAACCCCTACCCTAACCCTAACACGTACCCTAATCCTAACCCGTACCCTAAACCGAGCCCTAACCCTAACACTAACCCTAACCCTAACCCTAACCCATACCCTACGCCGTACCCGAACCCCTCCCCGAACCCCTACCCTAAGCCGTACCCTAACCCTAACCCTAAGCCTAACCCTAACCCTACGCTACCCTTGACTGCTTCTGCCTCCAATAGATTTCCTAAGCACTAGTGTTTTAAGGAACAGCTTAAAAAGAGAATCCTAATGTGATTTCTTTATAATGTATGTGTTCCTTATTTTATCCTAGTGTCTAAACTCTTCTCCATGGCTGGACCCCCAAATAATATTCCTTTACGTGCTAAGGGGTATCTAGAGAGTGGGATAGGTTTAATAACTACCCTAACCCTAACGCGTACCCTAACCCTAACCCCTACCCTAACCCTAACACGTACCCTAATCCTAACCCGTACCGTAAACCGAGCCCTAACCCTAACACTAACCCTAACCCTAACCCTAACCCATACCCTACGCCGTACCCGAACCCTAAGCCGTACCCTAAGCCTAACCCTAAGCCTAACCCTAACCCTAGGCTACCCTTGACTGCTTCTGCCTCCAATAGATTTCCTAAGCACTAGTGTTTTAAGGAACAGATTAAAAAGAGAATCCTAATGTGATTTCTTTATAATATATGTGTTCCTTATTTTATCCTAGTGTCTAAACTCTTTTCCATGGCTGGACCCGCAAATAATATTCCTTTACGTGCTAAGGGGTATCTAGAGAGTGGGATAGGTTTAATAACTACCCTAACCCTAACGCGTACCCTAACCCTAACACCTACCCTAACCCTAACACGTACCCTAATCCTAACCCGTACCCTAAACCGAGCCCTAACCCTAACACTAACCCTAAACCTAACCCTAACACATACCCTATGCCGTACCCGAACCCCTCCCCGAACCCGTACCCTAAGCCATACCCTAAGCCTAACCCTAAGCCTAACCCTAACCCTAGGCTACCCTTGACTGCTTCTGCCTCCAATAGATTTCCTAAGCACTAGTGTTTGAAGGAACAGCTTAAAAAGAGAATCCTAATGTGATTTCTTTATAATGTATGTGTTCCTTATCTTATCCTAGTGTCTAAACTCTTCTCCATGGCTGGACCCCCAAATAATATTCCTTTACGTGGTAAGGGGTATCTAGAGAGTGGGATAGGTTTAATAACTACCCTAACCCTAACACCTACCCTAACCCTAACACGTACCCTAATCCTAACCCGTACCCTAAACCGAGCCCTAACCCTAACACTAACCCTAACCCTAACCCTAACCCATACCCTACGCCGTACCCGAACCCTAAGCCGTACCCTAAGCCGTACCCTAAGCCTAACCCTAAGCCTAACCCTAGGCTACCCTTGACTGCTTCTGCCTCCAATAGATTTCCTAAGCACTAGTGTTTGAAGGAACAGCTTAAAAAGAGAATCCTAATGTGATTTCTTTATAATGGGTGTGTTCCTTATCTTATCCTAGTGTCTAAACTCTTCTCCATGGCTGGACCCCCAAATAATATTCCTTTACGTGCTAAGGGGTATCTAGAGAGTGGGATAGGTTTAATAACTACCCTAACCCTAACGCGTACCCTAACCCTAACACCTACCCTAACCCTAACACGTACCCTAATCCTAACCCGTACCCTAAACCGAGCCCTAACCCTAACACTAACCCTAACCCTAACCCTAACCCATACCCTACGCCGTACCCGAACCCCTCCCCGAACCCGTACCCTAAGCCGTACCCTAAGCCTAACCCTAAGCCTAACCCTAACCCTAGGCTACCCTTGACTGCTTCTGCCTCCAATAGATTTCCTAAGCACTAGTGTTTGAAGGAACAGCTTAAAAAGAGAATCCTAATGTGATTTCTTTATAATGTATGTGTTCCTTATTTTATCCTAGTGTCTAAACTCTTCTCCATGGCTGGACCCCCAAATAATATTCCTTTACGTGCTAAGGGGTATCTAGAGAGTGGGATAGGTTTAATAACTACCCTAACCCTAACGCGTACCCTAACCCTAACCCCTACCCTAACCCTAACACGTACCCTAATCCTAACCCGTACCCTAAACCGAGCCCTAACCCTAACACTAACCCTAACCCTAACCCTAACCAATACCCTACGCCGTACCCGAACCCCTCCCCAAACCCGTACCCTAAGCCGTACCCTAAGCCTAACCCTAAGCCTAACCCTAACCCTAGGCTACCCTTGACTGCTTCTGCCTCCAATAGATTTCCTAAGCACTAGTGTTTTAAGGAACAGCTTAAAAAGAGAATCCTAATGTGATTTCTTTATAATGTATGTGTTCCTTATTTTATCCTAGTGTCTAAACTCTTCTCCATGGCTGGACCCCCAAATAATATTCCTTTACGTGCTAAGGGGTATCTAGAGAGTGGGATAGGTTTAATAACTACCCTAACCCTAACGCGTACCCTAACCCTAACCCCTACCCTAACCCTAACACGTACCCTAATCCTAACCCGTACCGTAAACCGAGCCCTAACCCTAACACTAACCCTAACCCTAACCCTAACCCATACCCTACGCCGTACCCGAACCCTAAGCCGTACCCTAAGCCTAACCCTAAGCCTAACCCTAACCCTAGGCTACCCTTGACTGCTTCTGCCTCCAATAGATTTCCTAAGCACTAGTGTTTTAAGGAACAGATTAAAAAGAGAATCCTAATGTGATTTCTTTATAATGTATGTGTTCCTTATTTTATCCTAGTGTCTAAACTCTTTTCCATGGCTGGACCCACAAATAATATTCCTTTACGTGCTAAGGGGTATCTAGAGAGTGGGATAGGTTTAATAACTACCCTAACCCTAACGCGTACCCTAACCCTAACACCTACCCTAACCCTAACACGTACCCTAATCCTAACCCGTACCCTAAACCGAGCCCTAACCCTAACACTAACCCTAAACCTAACCCTAACACATACCCTATGCCGTACCCGAACCCCTCCCCGAACCCGTACCCTAAGCCATACCCTAAGCCTAACCCTAAGCCTAACCCTAACCCTAGGCTACCCTTGACTGCTTCTGCCTCCAATAGATTTCCTAAGCACTAGTGTTTGAAGGAACAGCTTAAAAAGAGAATCCTAATGTGATTTCTTTATAATGGGTGTGTTCCTTATCTTATCCTAGTGTCTAAACTCTTCTCCATGGCTGGACCCCCAAATAATATTCCTTTACGTGCTAAGGGGTATCTAGAGAGTGGGATAGGTTTAATAACTACCCTAACCCTAACGCGTACCCTAACCCTAACCCCTACCCTAACCCTAACACGTACCCTAATCCTAACCCGTACCCTAAACCGAGCCCTAACCCTAACACTAACCCTAACCCTAACCCTAACCCATACCCTACGCCGTACCCGAAACCCTCCCCGAACCCCTACCCTAAGCCGTACCCTAACCCTAACCCTAAGCCTAACCCTAACCCTAGGCTACCCTTGACTGCTTCTGCCTCCAATAGATTTCCTAAGCACTAGTGTTTGAAGGAACAGCTTAAAAAGAGAATCCTAATGTGATTTCTTTATAATGTATGTGTTCCTTATTTTATCCTAGTGTCTAAACTCTTCTCCATGGCTGGACCCCCAAATAATATTCCTTTACGTGCTAAGGGGTATCTAGAGAGTGGGATAGGTTTAATAACTACCCTAACCCTAACGCGTACCCTAACCCTAACCCCTACCCTAACCCTAACACGTACCCTAATCCTAACCCGTACCCTAAACCGAGCCCTAACCCTAACACTAACCCTAACCCTAACCCTAACCAATACCCTACGCCGTACCCGAACCCCTCCCCAAACCCGTACCCTAAGCCGTACCCTAAGCCTAACCCTAAGCCTAACCCTAACCCTAGGCTACCCTTGACTGCTTCTGCCTCCAATAGATTTCCTAAGCACTAGTGTTGTAAGGAACAGCTTAAAAAGAGAATCCTAATGTGATTTCTTTATAATGTATGTGTTCCTTATTTTATCCTAGTGTCTAAACTCTTCTCCATGGCTGGACCCCCAAATAATATTCCTTTACGTGCTAAGGGGTATCTAGAGAGTGGGATAGGTTTAATAACTACCCTAACCCTAACGCGTACCCTAACCCTAACCCCTACCCTAACCCTAACACGTACCCTAATCCTAACCCGTACCGTAAACCGAGCCCTAACCCTAACACTAACCCTAACCCTAACCCTAACCCATACCCTACGCCGTACCCGAACCCTAAGCCGTACCCTAAGCCTAACCCTAAGCCTAACCCTAACCCTAGGCTACCCTTGACTGCTTCTGCCTCCAATAGATTTCCTAAGCACTAGTGTTTTAAGGAACAGATTAAAAAGAGAATCCTAATGTGATTTCTTTATAATGTATGTGTTCCTTATTTTATCCTAGTGTCTAAACTCTTTTCCATGGCTGGACCCGCAAATAATATTCCTTTACGTGCTAAGGGGTATCTAGAGAGTGGGATAGGTTTAATAACTACCCTAACCCTAACGCGTACCCTAACCCTAACACCTACCCTAACCCTAACACGTAGCCTAATCCTAACCCGTACCCTAAACCGAGCCCTAACCCTAACACTAACCCTAACCCTAACCCTAACCCATACCCTATGCCGTACCCGAACCCCTCCCCGAACCCGTACCCTGAGCCGTACCCTAAGCCTAACCCTAAGCCTAACCCTAACCCTAGGCTACCCTTGACTGCTTCTGCCTCCAATAGATTTCCTAAGCACTAGTGTTTTAAGGAACAGCTTAAAAAGAGAATCCTAATGTGATTTCTTTATAATGGGTGTGTTCCATATCTTATCCTAGTGTCTAAACTCTTCTCCATGGCTGGACCCCCAAATAATATTCCTTTACGTGCTAAGGGGTATCTAGAGAGTGGGATAGGTTTAATAACTACCCTAACCCTAACCCCTACCCTAACCCTAACACGTACCCTAATCCTAACCCGTACCCTAAACCGAGCCCTAACCCTAACACTAACCCTAACCCTAACCCTAACCCATACCCTACGCCGTACCCGAACCCCTCCCCGAACCCCTACCCTAAGCCGTACCCTAACCCTAACCCTAAGCCTAACCCTAACCCTACGCTACCCTTGACTGCTTCTGCCTCCAATAGATTTCCTAAGCACTAGTGTTTTAAGGAACAGCTTAAAAAGAGAATCCTAATGTGATTTCTTTATAATGTATGTGTTCCTTATTTTATCCTAGTGTCTAAACTCTTCTCCATGGCTGGACCCCCAAATAATATTCCTTTACGTGCTAAGGGGTATCTAGAGAGTGGGATAGGTTTAATAACTACCCTAACCCTAACGCGTACCCTAACCCTAACCCCTACCCTAACCCTAACACGTACCCTAATCCTAACCCGTACCGTAAACCGAGCCCTAACCCTAACACTAACCCTAACCCTAACCCTAACCCATACCCTACGCCGTACCCGAACCCTAAGCCGTACCCTAAGCCTAACCCTAAGCCTAACCCTAACCCTAGGCTACCCTTGACTGCTTCTGCCTCCAATAGATTTCCTAAGCACTAGTGTTTTAAGGAACAGCTTAAAAAGAGAATCCTAATGTGATTTCTTTATAATGTATGTGTTCCTTATCTTATCCTAGTGTCTAAACTCTTCTCCATGGCTGGACCCCCAAATAATATTCCTTTACGTGGTAAGGGGTATCTAGAGAGTGGGATAGGTTTAATAACTACCCTAACCCTAACACCTACCCTAACCCTAACACGTACCCTAATCCTAACCCGTACCCTAAACCGAGCCCTAACCCTAACACTAACCCTAACCCTAACCCTAACCCATACCCTACGCCGTACCCGAACCCTAAGCCGTACCCTAAGCCGTACCCTAAGCCTAACCCTAAGCCTAACCCTAGGCTACCCTTGACTGCTTCTGCCTCCAATAGATTTCCTAAGCACTAGTGTTTGAAGGAACAGCTTAAAAAGAGAATCCTAATGTGATTTCTTTATAATGGGTGTGTTCCTTATCTTATCCTAGTGTCTAAACTCTTCTCCATGGCTGGACCCCCAAATAATATTCCTTTACGTGCTAAGGGGTATCTAGAGAGTGGGATAGGTTTAATAACTACCCTAACCCTAACGCGTACCCTAACCCTAACACCTACCCTAACCCTAACACGTACCCTAATCCTAACCCGTACCCTAAACCGAGCCCTAACCCTAACACTAACCCTAACCCTAACCCTAACCCATACCCTACGCCGTACCCGAACCCCTCCCCGAACCCGTACCCTAAGCCGTACCCTAAGCCTAACCCTAAGCCTAACCCTAACCCTAGGCTACCCTTGACTGCTTCTGCCTCCAATAGATTTCCTAAGCACTAGTGTTTGAAGGAACAGCTTAAAAAGAGAATCCTAATGTGATTTCTTTATAATGTATGTGTTCCTTATTTTATCCTAGTGTCTAAACTCTTCTCCATGGCTGGACCCCCAAATAATATTCCTTTACGTGCTAAGGGGTATCTAGAGAGTGGGATAGGTTTAATAACTACCCTAACCCTAACGCGTACCCTAACCCTAACCCCTACCCTAACCCTAACACGTACCCTAATCCTAACCCGTACCCTAAACCGAGCCCTAACCCTAACACTAACCCTAACCCTAACCCTAACCAATACCCTACGCCGTACCCGAACCCCTCCCCAAACCCGTACCCTAAGCCGTACCCTAAGCCTAACCCTAAGCCTAACCCTAACCCTAGGCTACCCTTGACTGCTTCTGCCTCCAATAGATTTCCTAAGCACTAGTGTTGTCAGGAACAGCTTAAAAAGAGAATCCTAATGTGATTTCTTTATAATGTATGTGTTCCTTATTTTATCCTAGTGTCTAAACTCTTCTCCATGGCTGGACCCCCAAATAATATTCCTTTACGTGCTAAGGGGTATCTAGAGAGTGGGATAGGTTTAATAACTACCCTAACCCTAACGCGTACCCTAACCCTAACCCCTACCCTAACCCTAACACGTACCCTAATCCTAACCCGTACCGTAAACCGAGCCCTAACCCTAACACTAACCCTAACCCTAACCCTAACCCATACCCTACGCCGTACCCGAACCCTAAGCCGTACCCTAAGCCTAACCCTAAGCCTAACCCTAACCCTAGGCTACCCTTGACTGCTTCTGCCTCCAATAGATTTCCTAAGCACTAGTGTTTTAAGGAACAGATTAAAAAGAGAATCCTAATGTGATTTCTTTATAATGTATGTGTTCCTTATTTTATCCTAGTGTCTAAACTCTTTTCCATGGCTGGACCCGCAAATAATATTCCTTTACGTGCTAAGGGGTATCTAGAGAGTGGGATAGGTTTAATAACTACCCTAACCCTAACGCGTACCCTAACCCTAACACCTACCCTAACCCTAACACGTACCCTAATCCTAACCCGTACCCTAAACCGAGCCCTAACCCTAACACTAACCCTAAACCTAACCCTAACACATACCCTATGCCGTACCCGAACCCCTCCCCGAACCCGTACCCTAAGCCATACCCTAAGCCTAACCCTAAGCCTAACCCTAACCCTAGGCTACCCTTGACTGCTTCTGCCTCCAATAGATTTCCTAAGCACTAGTGTTTGAAGGAACAGCTTAAAAAGAGAATCCTAATGTGATTTCTTTATAATGGGTGTGTTCCTTATCTTATCCTAGTGTCTAAACTCTTCTCCATGGCTGGACCCCCAAATAATATTCCTTTACGTGCTAAGGGGTATCTAGAGAGTGGGATAGGTTTAATAACTACCCTAACCCTAACGCGTACCCTAACCCTAACCCCTACCCTAACCCTAACACGTACCCTAATCCTAACCCGTACCCTAAACCGAGCCCTAACCCTAACACTAACCCTAACCCTAACCCTAACCCATACCCTACGCCGTACCCGAAACCCTCCCCGAACCCCTACCCTAAGCCGTACCCTAACCCTAACCCTAAGCCTAACCCTAACCCTAGGCTACCCTTGACTGCTTCTGCCTCCAATAGATTTCCTAAGCACTAGTGTTTGAAGGAACAGCTTAAAAAGAGAATCCTAATGTGATTTCTTTATAATGTATGTGTTCCTTATTTTATCCTAGTGTCTAAACTCTTCTCCATGGCTGGACCCCCAAATAATATTCCTTTACGTGCTAAGGGGTATCTAGAGAGTGGGATAGGTTTAATAACTACCCTAACCCTAACGCGTACCCTAACCCTAACCCCTACCCTAACCCTAACACGTACCCTAATCCTAACCCGTACCCTAAACCGAGCCCTAACCCTAACACTAACCCTAACCCTAACCCTAACCAATACCCTACGCCGTACCCGAACCCCTCCCCAAACCCGTACCCTAAGCCGTACCCTAAGCCTAACCCTAAGCCTAACCCTAACCCTAGGCTACCCTTGACTGCTTCTGCCTCCAATAGATTTCCTAAGCACTAGTGTTGTAAGGAACAGCTTAAAAAGAGAATCCTAATGTGATTTCTTTATAATGTATGTGTTCCTTATTTTATCCTAGTGTCTAAACTCTTCTCCATGGCTGGACCCCCAAATAATATTCCTTTACGTGCTAAGGGGTATCTAGAGAGTGGGATAGGTTTAATAACTACCCTAACCCTAACGCGTACCCTAACCCTAACCCCTACCCTAACCCTAACACGTACCCTAATCCTAACCCGTACCGTAAACCGAGCCCTAACCCTAACACTAACCCTAACCCTAACCCTAACCCATACCCTACGCCGTACCCGAACCCTAAGCCGTACCCTAAGCCTAACCCTAAGCCTAACCCTAACCCTAGGCTACCCTTGACTGCTTCTGCCTCCAATAGATTTCCTAAGCACTAGTGTTTTAAGGAACAGATTAAAAAGAGAATCCTAATGTGATTTCTTTATAATGTATGTGTTCCTTATTTTATCCTAGTGTCTAAACTCTTTTCCATGGCTGGACCCGCAAATAATATTCCTTTACGTGCTAAGGGGTATCTAGAGAGTGGGATAGGTTTAATAACTACCCTAACCCTAACGCGTACCCTAACCCTAACACCTACCCTAACCCTAACACGTACCCTAATCCTAACCCGTACCCTAAACCGAGCCCTAACCCTAACACTAACCCTAAACCTAACCCTAACACATACCCTATGCCGTACCCGAACCCCTCCCCGAACCCGTACCCTAAGCCATACCCTAAGCCTAACCCTAAGCCTAACCCTAACCCTAGGCTACCCTTGACTGCTTCTGCCTCCAATAGATTTCCTAAGCACTAGTGTTTGAAGGAACAGCTTAAAAAGAGAATCCTAATGTGATTTCTTTATAATGTATGTGTTCCTTATCTTATCCTAGTGTCTAAACTCTTCTCCATGGCTGGACCCCCAAATAATATTCCTTTACGTGGTAAGGGGTATCTAGAGAGTGGGATAGGTTTAATAACTACCCTAACCCTAACACCTACCCTAACCCTAACACGTACCCTAATCCTAACCCGTACCCTAAACCGAGCCCTAACCCTAACACTAACCCTAACCCTAACCCTAACCCATACCCTACACCGTACCCGAACCCTAAGCCGTACCCTAAGCCGTACCCTAAGCCTAACCCTAAGCCTAACCCTAGGCTACCCTTGACTGCTTCTGCCTCCAATAGATTTCCTAAGCACTAGTGTTTGAAGGAACAGCTTAAAAAGAGAATCCTAATGTGATTTCTTTATAATGGGTGTGTTCCTTATCTTATCCTAGTGTCTAAACTCTTCTCCATGGCTGGACCCCCAAATAATATTCCTTTACGTGCTAAGGGGTATCTAGAGAGTGGGATAGGTTTAATAACTACCCTAACCCTAACGCGTACCCTAACCCTAACCCCTACCCTAACCCTAACACGTACCCTAATCCTAACCCGTACCCTAAACCGAGCCCTAACCCTAAAACTAACCCTAACCCTAACCCTAACCCATACCCTACGCCGTACCCGAACCCCTCCCCGAACCCCTACCCTAAGCCGTACCCTAACCCTAACCCTAAGCCTAACCCTAACCCTAGGCTACCCTTGACTGCTTCTGCCTCCAATAGATTTCCTAAGCACTAGTGTTTGAAGGAACAGCTTAAAAAGAGTATCCTAATGTGATTTCTTTATAATGTATGTGTTCCTTATTTTATCCTAGTGTCTAAACTCTTCTCCATGGCTGGACCCCCAAATAATATTCCTTTACGTGCTAAGGGGTATCTAGAGAGTGGGATAGGTTTAATAACTACCCTAACCCTAACGCGTACCCTAACCCTAACACCTACCCTAACCCTAACACGTACCCTAATCCTAACACGTACCCTAAACCGAGCCCTAACCCTAACACTAACCCTAACCCTAACCCTAACCCATACCCTACGCCGTACCCGAACCCCTCCCCAAACCCGTACCCTAAGCCGTACCCTAAGCCTAACCCTAAGCCTAACCCTAACCCTAGGCTACCCTTGACTGCTTCTGCCTCCAATAGATTTCCTAAGCACTAGTGTTGTAAGGAACAGCTTAAAAAGAGAATCCTAATGTGATTTCTTTATAATGTATGTGTTCCTTATTTTATCCTAGTGTCTAAACTCTTCTCCATGGCTGGACCCCCAAATAATATTCCTTTACGTGCTAAGGGGTATCTAGAGAGTGGGATAGGTTTAATAACTACCCTAACCCTAACGCGTACCCTAACCCTAACCCCTACCCTAACCCTAACACGTACCCTAATCCTAACCCATACCCTAAACCGAGCCCTAACCCTAACACTAACCCTAACCCTAACCCTAACCCATACCCTACGCCGTACCCGAACCCCTCCCCGAACCCCTACCCTAAGCCGTACCCTAACCCTAACCCTAAGCCTATCCCTAACTCTAGGCTACCCTTGACTGCTTCTGCCTCCAATAGATTTCCTAAGCACTAGTGTTTGAAGGAACAGCTTAAAAAGAGAATTCTAATGTGATTTCTTTATAATGTATGTGTTCCTTATTTTATCCTAGTGTCTAAACTCTTCTCCATGGCTGGACCCCCAAATAATATTCCTTCACGTGCTAAGGGGTATCTAGAGAGTGGGATAGGTTTAATAACTACCCTAACCCTAACGCGTACCCTAACCCTAACACCTACCCTAACCCTAACACGTACCCTAATCCTAACCCGTACCCTAAACCGAGCCCTAACCCTAACACTAACCCTAACCCTAACCCTAACCCATACCCTATGCCGTACCCGAACCCCTCCCCGAACCCGTACCCTAAGCCATACCCTAAGCCTAACCCTAAGCCTAACCCTAACCCTAGGCTACCCTTGACTGCTTCTGCCTCCAATAGATTTCCTAAGCACTAGTGTTTGAAGGAACAGCTTAAAAAGAGAATCCTAATGTGATTTCTTTATAATGTATGTGTTCCTTATCTTATCCTAGTGTCTAAACTCTTCTCCATGGCTGGACCCCCAAATAATATTCCTTTACGTGCTAAGGGGTATCTAGAGAGTGGGATAGGTTTAATAACTACCCTAACCCTAACGCGTACCCTAACCCTAACACCTACCCTAACCCTAACACGTACCCTAATCCTAACCCGTACCCTAAACCGAGCCCTAACCCTAACACTAACCCTAACCCTAACCCTAACCCATACCCTACGCCGTATCCGAACCCTAAGCCGTACCCTAAGCCTAACCCTAAGCCTAACCCTAACCCTAGGCTACCCTTGACTGCTTCTGCCTCCAATAGATTTCCTAAGCACTAGTGTTTGAAGGAACAGCTTAAAAAGAGAATCCTAATGTGATTTCTTTATAATGGGTGTGTTCCTTATCTTATCCTAGTGTCTAAACTCTTCTCCATGGCTGGACCCCCAAATAATATTCCTTTACGTGCTAAGGGGTATCTAGAGAGTGGGATAGGTTTAATAACTACCCTAACCCTAACGCGTACCCTAACCCTAACCCCTACCCTAACCCTAACACGTACCCTAATCCTAACCCGTACCCTAAACCGAGCCCTAACCCTAACACTAACCCTAACCCTAACCCTAACCCATACCCTACGCCGTACCCGAAACCCTCCCCGAACCCCTACCCTAAGCCGTACCCTAACCCTAACCCTAAGCCTAACCCTAACCCTAGGCTACCCTTGACTGCTTCTGCCTCCAATAGATTTCCTAAGCACTAGTGTTTGAAGGAACAGCTTAAAAAGAGAATCCTAATGTGATTTCTTTATAATGTATGTGTTCCTTATTTTATCCTAGTGTCTAAACTCTTCTCCATGGCTGGACCCCCAAATAATATTCCTTTACGTGCTAAGGGGTATCTAGAGAGTGGGATAGGTTTAATAACTACCCTAACCCTAACGCGTACCCTAACCCTAACCCCTACCCTAACCCTAACACGTACCCTAATCCTAACCCGTACCCTAAACCGAGCCCTAACCCTAACACTAACCCTAACCCTAACCCTAACCAATACCCTACGCCGTACCCGAACCCCTCCCCAAACCCGTACCCTAAGCCGTACCCTAAGCCTAACCCTAAGCCTAACCCTAACCCTAGGCTACCCTTGACTGCTTCTGCCTCCAATAGATTTCCTAAGCACTAGTGTTGTAAGGAACAGCTTAAAAAGAGAATCCTAATGTGATTTCTTTATAATGTATGTGTTCCTTATTTTATCCTAGTGTCTAAACTCTTCTCCATGGCTGGACCCCCAAATAATATTCCTTTACGTGCTAAGGGGTATCTAGAGAGTGGGATAGGTTTAATAACTACCCTAACCCTAACGCGTACCCTAACCCTAACCCCTACCCTAACCCTAACACGTACCCTAATCCTAACCCGTACCGTAAACCGAGCCCTAACCCTAACACTAACCCTAACCCTAACCCTAACCCATACCCTACGCCGTACCCGAACCCTAAGCCGTACCCTAAGCCTAACCCTAAGCCTAACCCTAACCCTAGGCTACCCTTGACTGCTTCTGCCTCCAATAGATTTCCTAAGCACTAGTGTTTTAAGGAACAGATTAAAAAGAGAATCCTAATGTGATTTCTTTATAATGTATGTGTTCCTTATTTTATCCTAGTGTCTAAACTCTTTTCCATGGCTGGACCCGCAAATAATATTCCTTTACGTGCTAAGGGGTATCTAGAGAGTGGGATAGGTTTAATAACTACCCTAACCCTAACGCGTACCCTAACCCTAACACCTACCCTAACCCTAACACGTAGCCTAATCCTAACCCGTACCCTAAACCGAGCCCTAACCCTAACACTAACCCTAACCCTAACCCTAACCCATACCCTATGCCGTACCCGAACCCCTCCCCGAACCCGTACCCTGAGCCGTACCCTAAGCCTAACCCTAAGCCTAACCCTAACCCTAGGCTACCCTTGACTGCTTCTGCCTCCAATAGATTTCCTAAGCACTAGTGTTTTAAGGAACAGCTTAAAAAGAGAATCCTAATGTGATTTCTTTATAATGGGTGTGTTCCATATCTTATCCTAGTGTCTAAACTCTTCTCCATGGCTGGACCCCCAAATAATATTCCTTTACGTGCTAAGGGGTATCTAGAGAGTGGGATAGGTTTAATAACTACCCTAACCCTAACCCCTACCCTAACCCTAACACGTACCCTAATCCTAACCCGTACCCTAAACCGAGCCCTAACCCTAACACTAACCCTAACCCTAACCCTAACCCATACCCTACGCCGTACCCGAACCCCTCCCCGAACCCCTACCCTAAGCCGTACCCTAACCCTAACCCTAAGCCTAACCCTAACCCTACGCTACCCTTGACTGCTTCTGCCTCCAATAGATTTCCTAAGCACTAGTGTTTTAAGGAACAGCTTAAAAAGAGAATCCTAATGTGATTTCTTTATAATGTATGTGTTCCTTATTTTATCCTAGTGTCTAAACTCTTCTCCATGGCTGGACCCCCAAATAATATTCCTTTACGTGCTAAGGGGTATCTAGAGAGTGGGATAGGTTTAATAACTACCCTAACCCTAACGCGTACCCTAACCCTAACCCCTACCCTAACCCTAACACGTACCCTAATCCTAACCCGTACCGTAAACCGAGCCCTAACCCTAACACTAACCCTAACCCTAACCCTAACCCATACCCTACGCCGTACCCGAACCCTAAGCCGTACCCTAAGCCTAACCCTAAGCCTAACCCTAACCCTAGGCTACCCTTGACTGCTTCTGCCTCCAATAGATTTCCTAAGCACTAGTGTTTTAAGGAACAGATTAAAAAGAGAATCCTAATGTGATTTCTTTATAATATATGTGTTCCTTATTTTATCCTAGTGTCTAAACTCTTTTCCATGGCTGGACCCGCAAATAATATTCCTTTACGTGCTAAGGGGTATCTAGAGAGTGGGATAGGTTTAATAACTACCCTAACCCTAACGCGTACCCTAACCCTAACACCTACCCTAACCCTAACACGTACCCTAATCCTAACCCGTACCCTAAACCGAGCCCTAACCCTAACACTAACCCTAAACCTAACCCTAACACATACCCTATGCCGTACCCGAACCCCTCCCCGAACCCGTACCCTAAGCCATACCCTAAGCCTAACCCTAAGCCTAACCCTAACCCTAGGCTACCCTTGACTGCTTCTGCCTCCAATAGATTTCCTAAGCACTAGTGTTTGAAGGAACAGCTTAAAAAGAGAATCCTAATGTGATTTCTTTATAATGTATGTGTTCCTTATCTTATCCTAGTGTCTAAACTCTTCTCCATGGCTGGACCCCCAAATAATATTCCTTTACGTGGTAAGGGGTATCTAGAGAGTGGGATAGGTTTAATAACTACCCTAACCCTAACACCTACCCTAACCCTAACACGTACCCTAATCCTAACCCGTACCCTAAACCGAGCCCTAACCCTAACACTAACCCTAACCCTAACCCTAACCCATACCCTACGCCGTACCCGAACCCTAAGCCGTACCCTAAGCCGTACCCTAAGCCTAACCCTAAGCCTAACCCTAGGCTACCCTTGACTGCTTCTGCCTCCAATAGATTTCCTAAGCACTAGTGTTTGAAGGAACAGCTTAAAAAGAGAATCCTAATGTGATTTCTTTATAATGGGTGTGTTCCTTATCTTATCCTAGTGTCTAAACTCTTCTCCATGGCTGGACCCCCAAATAATATTCCTTTACGTGCTAAGGGGTATCTAGAGAGTGGGATAGGTTTAATAACTACCCTAACCCTAACGCGTACCCTAACCCTAACACCTACCCTAACCCTAACACGTACCCTAATCCTAACCCGTACCCTAAACCGAGCCCTAACCCTAACACTAACCCTAACCCTAACCCTAACCCATACCCTACGCCGTACCCGAACCCCTCCCCGAACCCGTACCCTAAGCCGTACCCTAAGCCTAACCCTAAGCCTAACCCTAACCCTAGGCTACCCTTGACTGCTTCTGCCTCCAATAGATTTCCTAAGCACTAGTGTTTGAAGGAACAGCTTAAAAAGAGAATCCTAATGTGATTTCTTTATAATGTATGTGTTCCTTATTTTATCCTAGTGTCTAAACTCTTCTCCATGGCTGGACCCCCAAATAATATTCCTTTACGTGCTAAGGGGTATCTAGAGAGTGGGATAGGTTTAATAACTACCCTAACCCTAACGCGTACCCTAACCCTAACCCCTACCCTAACCCTAACACGTACCCTAATCCTAACCCGTACCCTAAACCGAGCCCTAACCCTAACACTAACCCTAACCCTAACCCTAACCAATACCCTACGCCGTACCCGAACCCCTCCCCAAACCCGTACCCTAAGCCGTACCCTAAGCCTAACCCTAAGCCTAACCCTAACCCTAGGCTACCCTTGACTGCTTCTGCCTCCAATAGATTTCCTAAGCACTAGTGTTGTCAGGAACAGCTTAAAAAGAGAATCCTAATGTGATTTCTTTATAATGTATGTGTTCCTTATTTTATCCTAGTGTCTAAACTCTTCTCCATGGCTGGACCCCCAAATAATATTCCTTTACGTGCTAAGGGGTATCTAGAGAGTGGGATAGGTTTAATAACTACCCTAACCCTAACGCGTACCCTAACCCTAACCCCTACCCTAACCCTAACACGTACCCTAATCCTAACCCGTACCGTAAACCGAGCCCTAACCCTAACACTAACCCTAACCCTAACCCTAACCCATACCCTACGCCGTACCCGAACCCTAAGCCGTACCCTAAGCCTAACCCTAAGCCTAACCCTAACCCTAGGCTACCCTTGACTGCTTCTGCCTCCAATAGATTTCCTAAGCACTAGTGTTTTAAGGAACAGATTAAAAAGAGAATCCTAATGTGATTTCTTTATAATGTATGTGTTCCTTATTTTATCCTAGTGTCTAAACTCTTTTCCATGGCTGGACCCGCAAATAATATTCCTTTACGTGCTAAGGGGTATCTAGAGAGTGGGATAGGTTTAATAACTACCCTAACCCTAACGCGTACCCTAACCCTAACACCTACCCTAACCCTAACACGTACCCTAATCCTAACCCGTACCCTAAACCGAGCCCTAACCCTAACACTAACCCTAAACCTAACCCTAACACATACCCTATGCCGTACCCGAACCCCTCCCCGAACCCGTACCCTAAGCCATACCCTAAGCCTAACCCTAAGCCTAACCCTAACCCTAGGCTACCCTTGACTGCTTCTGCCTCCAATAGATTTCCTAAGCACTAGTGTTTGAAGGAACAGCTTAAAAAGAGAATCCTAATGTGATTTCTTTATAATGGGTGTGTTCCTTATCTTATCCTAGTGTCTAAACTCTTCTCCATGGCTGGACCCCCAAATAATATTCCTTTACGTGCTAAGGGGTATCTAGAGAGTGGGATAGGTTTAATAACTACCCTAACCCTAACGCGTACCCTAACCCTAACCCCTACCCTAACCCTAACACGTACCCTAATCCTAACCCGTACCCTAAACCGAGCCCTAACCCTAACACTAACCCTAACCCTAACCCTAACCCATACCCTACGCCGTACCCGAAACCCTCCCCGAACCCCTACCCTAAGCCGTACCCTAACCCTAACCCTAAGCCTAACCCTAACCCTAGGCTACCCTTGACTGCTTCTGCCTCCAATAGATTTCCTAAGCACTAGTGTTTGAAGGAACAGCTTAAAAAGAGAATCCTAATGTGATTTCTTTATAATGTATGTGTTCCTTATTTTATCCTAGTGTCTAAACTCTTCTCCATGGCTGGACCCCCAAATAATATTCCTTTACGTGCTAAGGGGTATCTAGAGAGTGGGATAGGTTTAATAACTACCCTAACCCTAACGCGTACCCTAACCCTAACCCCTACCCTAACCCTAACACGTACCCTAATCCTAACCCGTACCCTAAACCGAGCCCTAACCCTAACACTAACCCTAACCCTAACCCTAACCAATACCCTACGCCGTACCCGAACCCCTCCCCAAACCCGTACCCTAAGCCGTACCCTAAGCCTAACCCTAAGCCTAACCCTAACCCTAGGCTACCCTTGACTGCTTCTGCCTCCAATAGATTTCCTAAGCACTAGTGTTGTAAGGAACAGCTTAAAAAGAGAATCCTAATGTGATTTCTTTATAATGTATGTGTTCCTTATTTTATCCTAGTGTCTAAACTCTTCTCCATGGCTGGACCCCCAAATAATATTCCTTTACGTGCTAAGGGGTATCTAGAGAGTGGGATAGGTTTAATAACTACCCTAACCCTAACGCGTACCCTAACCCTAACCCCTACCCTAACCCTAACACGTACCCTAATCCTAACCCGTACCGTAAACCGAGCCCTAACCCTAACACTAACCCTAACCCTAACCCTAACCCATACCCTACGCCGTACCCGAACCCTAAGCCGTACCCTAAGCCTAACCCTAAGCCTAACCCTAACCCTAGGCTACCCTTGACTGCTTCTGCCTCCAATAGATTTCCTAAGCACTAGTGTTTTAAGGAACAGATTAAAAAGAGAATCCTAATGTGATTTCTTTATAATGTATGTGTTCCTTATTTTATCCTAGTGTCTAAACTCTTTTCCATGGCTGGACCCGCAAATAATATTCCTTTACGTGCTAAGGGGTATCTAGAGAGTGGGATAGGTTTAATAACTACCCTAACCCTAACGCGTACCCTAACCCTAACACCTACCCTAACCCTAACACGTACCCTAATCCTAACCCGTACCCTAAACCGAGCCCTAACCCTAACACTAACCCTAAACCTAACCCTAACACATACCCTATGCCGTACCCGAACCCCTCCCCGAACCCGTACCCTAAGCCATACCCTAAGCCTAACCCTAAGCCTAACCCTAACCCTAGGCTACCCTTGACTGCTTCTGCCTCCAATAGATTTCCTAAGCACTAGTGTTTGAAGGAACAGCTTAAAAAGAGAATCCTAATGTGATTTCTTTATAATGTATGTGTTCCTTATCTTATCCTAGTGTCTAAACTCTTCTCCATGGCTGGACCCCCAAATAATATTCCTTTACGTGGTAAGGGGTATCTAGAGAGTGGGATAGGTTTAATAACTACCCTAACCCTAACACCTACCCTAACCCTAACACGTACCCTAATCCTAACCCGTACCCTAAACCGAGCCCTAACCCTAACACTAACCCTAACCCTAACCCTAACCCATACCCTACACCGTACCCGAACCCTAAGCCGTACCCTAAGCCGTACCCTAAGCCTAACCCTAAGCCTAACCCTAGGCTACCCTTGACTGCTTCTGCCTCCAATAGATTTCCTAAGCACTAGTGTTTGAAGGAACAGCTTAAAAAGAGAATCCTAATGTGATTTCTTTATAATGGGTGTGTTCCTTATCTTATCCTAGTGTCTAAACTCTTCTCCATGGCTGGACCCCCAAATAATATTCCTTTACGTGCTAAGGGGTATCTAGAGAGTGGGATAGGTTTAATAACTACCCTAACCCTAACGCGTACCCTAACCCTAACCCCTACCCTAACCCTAACACGTACCCTAATCCTAACCCGTACCCTAAACCGAGCCCTAACCCTAAAACTAACCCTAACCCTAACCCTAACCCATACCCTACGCCGTACCCGAACCCCTCCCCGAACCCCTACCCTAAGCCGTACCCTAACCCTAACCCTAAGCCTAACCCTAACCCTAGGCTACCCTTGACTGCTTCTGCCTCCAATAGATTTCCTAAGCACTAGTGTTTGAAGGAACAGCTTAAAAAGAGAATCCTAATGTGATTTCTTTATAATGTATGTGTTCCTTATTTTATCCTAGTGTCTAAACTCTTCTCCATGGCTGGACCCCCAAATAATATTCCTTTACGTGCTAAGGGGTATCTAGAGAGTGGGATAGGTTTAATAACTACCCTAACCCTAACGCGTACCCTAACCCTAACACCTACCCTAACCCTAACACGTACCCTAATCCTAACACGTACCCTAAACCGAGCCCTAACCCTAACACTAACCCTAACCCTAACCCTAACCCATACCCTACGCCGTACCCGAACCCCTCCCCAAACCCGTACCCTAAGCCGTACCCTAAGCCTAACCCTAAGCCTAACCCTAACCCTAGGCTACCCTTGACTGCTTCTGCCTCCAATAGATTTCCTAAGCACTAGTGTTGTAAGGAACAGCTTAAAAAGAGAATCCTAATGTGATTTCTTTATAATGTATGTGTTCCTTATTTTATCCTAGTGTCTAAACTCTTCTCCATGGCTGGACCCCCAAATAATATTCCTTTACGTGCTAAGGGGTATCTAGAGAGTGGGATAGGTTTAATAACTACCCTAACCCTAACGCGTACCCTAACCCTAACCCCTACCCTAACCCTAACACGTACCCTAATCCTAACCCATACCCTAAACCGAGCCCTAACCCTAACACTAACCCTAACCCTAACCCTAACCCATACCCTACGCCGTACCCGAACCCCTCCCCGAACCCCTACCCTAAGCCGTACCCTAACCCTAACCCTAAGCCTATCCCTAACTCTAGGCTACCCTTGACTGCTTCTGCCTCCAATAGATTTCCTAAGCACTAGTGTTTGAAGGAACAGCTTAAAAAGAGAATTCTAATGTGATTTCTTTATAATGTATGTGTTCCTTATTTTATCCTAGTGTCTAAACTCTTCTCCATGGCTGGACCCCCAAATAATATTCCTTCACGTGCTAAGGGGTATCTAGAGAGTGGGATAGGTTTAATAACTACCCTAACCCTAACGCGTACCCTAACCCTAACACCTACCCTAACCCTAACACGTACCCTAATCCTAACCCGTACCCTAAACCGAGCCCTAACCCTAACACTAACCCTAACCCTAACCCTAACCCATACCCTATGCCGTACCCGAACCCCTCCCCGAACCCGTACCCTAAGCCATACCCTAAGCCTAACCCTAAGCCTAACCCTAACCCTAGGCTACCCTTGACTGCTTCTGCCTCCAATAGATTTCCTAAGCACTAGTGTTTGAAGGAACAGCTTAAAAAGAGAATCCTAATGTGATTTCTTTATAATGTATGTGTTCCTTATCTTATCCTAGTGTCTAAACTCTTCTCCATGGCTGGACCCCCAAATAATATTCCTTTACGTGCTAAGGGGTATCTAGAGAGTGGGATAGGTTTAATAACTACCCTAACCCTAACGCGTACCCTAACCCTAACACCTACCCTAACCCTAACACGTACCCTAATCCTAACCCGTACCCTAAACCGAGCCCTAACCCTAACACTAACCCTAACCCTAACCCTAACCCATACCCTACGCCGTATCCGAACCCTAAGCCGTACCCTAAGCCTAACCCTAAGCCTAACCCTAACCCTAGGCTACCCTTGACTGCTTCTGCCTCCAATAGATTTCCTAAGCACTAGTGTTTGAAGGAACAGCTTAAAAAGAGAATCCTAATGTGATTTCTTTATAATGGGTGTGTTCCTTATCTTATCCTAGTGTCTAAACTCTTCTCCATGGCTGGACCCCCAAATAATATTCCTTTACGTGCTAAGGGGTATCTAGAGAGTGGGATAGGTTTAATAACTACCCTAACCCTAACGCGTACCCTAACCCTAACCCCTACCCTAACCCTAACACGTACCCTAATCCTAACCCGTACCCTAAACCGAGCCCTAACCCTAACACTAACCCTAACCCTAACCCTAACCCATACCCTACGCCGTATCCGAACCCCTTCCCGAACCCCTACCCTAAGCCATACCCTAACCCTAACCCTAAGCCTAAGCCTAACCCTAGGCTACCCTTGACTGCTTCTGCCTCCAATAGATTTCCTAAGCACTAGTGTTTGAAGGAACAGCTTAAAAAGAGAATCCTAATGTGATTTCTTTATAATGTATGTGTTCCTTATCTTATCCTAGTGTCTAAACTCTTCTCCATGGCTGGACCCCCAAATAATATTCCTTTACGTGGTAAGGGGTATCTAGAGAGTGGGATAGGTTTAATAACTACCCTAACCCTAACGCGTACCCTAACCCTAACACCTACCCTAACCCTAACACGTACCCTAATCCTAACCCGTACCCTAAACCGAGCCCTAACCCTAACACTAACCCTAACCCTAACCCTAACCCATACCCTACGCCTTACCCGAACCCTAAGCCGTACCCTAACCCTAACCCTAAGCCTAACCCTAACCCTAGGCTACCCTTGACTGCTTCTGCCTCCAATAGATTTCCTAAGCTTTAGTGTTTGAAGGAACAGCTTAAAAAGAGAATCCTAATGTGATTTCTTTATAATGGGTGTGTTCCTTATCTTATCCTAGTGTCTAAACTCTTCTCCATGGCTGGACCCCCAAATAATATTCCTTTACGTGCTAAGGGGTATCTAGAGAGTGGGATAGGTTTAATAACTACCCTAACCCTAATGCGTACCCTAACCCTAACCCCTATCCTAACCCTAACACGTACCCTAATCCTAACCCGTACCCTAAACCGAGCCCTAACCCTAACACTAACCCTAACCCTAACCCTAACCCATACCCTACGCCGTACCCGAACCCCTCCCCGAACCCCTACCCTAAGCCGTACCCTAACCCTAACCCTAAGCCTAACCCTAACCCTAGGCTACCCTTGACTGCTTCTGCCTCCAATAGATTTCCTAAGCACTAGTGTTTTAAGGAACAGCTTAAAAAGAGAATCCTAATGTGATTTCTTTATAATGTATGTGTTCCTTATTTTATCCTAGTGTCTAAACTCTTCTCCATGGCTGGACCCCCAAATAATATTCCTTTACGTGCTAAGGGGTATCTAGAGAGTGGGATAGGTTTAATAACTACCCTAACCCTAACGCGTACCCTAACCCTAACCCCTACCCTAACCCTAACACGTACCCTAATACTAACCCGTACCCTAAACCGAGCCCTAACCCTAACACTAACCCTAACCCTAACCCTAACCCATACCCTACGCCGTACCCGAACCCCTCCCCAAACCCGTACCCTAAGCCGTACCTTAAGCCTAACCCTAAGCCTAACCCTAACCCTAGGCTACCCTTGACTGCTTCTGCCTCCAATAGATTTCCTAAGCACTAGTGTTGTAAGGAACAGCTTAAAAAGAGAATCCTAATGTGATTTCTTTATAATGGGTGTGTTCCTTATCTTATCCTAGTGTCTAAACTCTTCTCCATGGCTGCACCCCCAAATAATATTCCTTTACGTGCTAAGGGGTATCTAGAGAGTGGGATAGGTTTAATAACTACCCTAACCCTAACACCTACCCTAACCCTAACACGTACCCTAATCCTAACCCGTACCCTAAACCGAGCCCTAACCCTAACACTAACCCTAACCCTAACCCTAACCCATACCCTACGCCGTACCCGAACCCTAAGCCGTACCCTAAGCCGTACCCTAAGCCTAACCCTAAGCCTAACCCTAGGCTACCCTTGACTGCTTCTGCCTCCAATAGATTTCCTAAGCACTAGTGTTTGAAGGAACAGCTTAAAAAGAGAATCCTAATGTGATTTCTTTATAATGGGTGTGTTCCTTATCTTATCCTAGTGTCTAAACTCTTCTCCATGGCTGGACCCCCAAATAATATTCCTTTACGTGCTAAGGGGTATCTAGAGAGTGGGATAGGTTTAATAACTACCCTAACCCTAACGCGTACCCTAACCCTAACCCCTACCCTAACCCTAACACGTACCCTAATCCTAACCCGTACCCTAAACCGAGCCCTAACCCTAACACTAACCCTAACCCTAACCCTAACCCATACCCTACGCCGTACCCGAACCCCTCCCCGAACCCCTACCCTAAGCCGTATCCTAACCCTAACCCTAAGCCTAACCCTAACCCTAGGCTACCCTTGACTGCTTCTGCCTCCAATAGATTTCCTAAGCACTAGTGTTTGAAGGAACAGCTTAAAAAGAGAATCCTAATGTGATTTCTTTATAATGTATGTGTTCCTTATTTTATCCTAGTGTCTAAACTCTTCTCCATGGCTGGACCCCCAAATAATATTCCTTTACGTGCTAAGGGGTATCTAGAGAGTGGGATAGGTTTAATAACTACCCTAACCCTAACGCGTACCCTAACCCTAACCCCTACCCTAACCCTAACACGTACCCTAATCCTAACCCGTACCCTAAACCGAGCCCTAACCCTAACACTAACCCTAACCCTAACCCTAACCAATACCCTACGCCGTACCCGAACCCCTCCCCAAACCCGTACCCTAAGCCGTACCCTAAGCCTAACCCTAAGCCTAACCCTAACCCTAGGCTACCCTTGACTGCTTCTGCCTCCAATAGATTTCCTAAGCACTAGTGTTGTAAGGAACAGCTTAAAAAGAGAATCCTAATGTGATTTCTTTATAATGTATGTGTTCCTTATTTTATCCTAGTGTCTAAACTCTTCTCCATGGCTGGACCCCCAAATAATATTCCTTTACGTGCTAAGGGGTATCTAGAGAGTGGGATAGCTTTAATAACTACCCTAACCCTAACGCGTACCCTAACCCTAACCCCTACCCTAACCCTAACACGTACCCTAATCCTAACCCGTACCGTAAACCGAGCCCTAACCCTAACACTAACCCTAACCCTAACCCTAACCCATACCCTACGCCGTACCCGAACCCTAAGCCGTACCCTAAGCCTAACCCTAAGCCTAACCCTAACCCTAGGCTACCCTTGACTGCTTCTGCCTCCAATAGATTTCCTAAGCACTAGTGTTTTAAGGAACAGATTAAAAAGAGAATCCTAATGTGATTTCTTTATAATGTATGTGTTCCTTATTTTATCCTAGTGTCTAAACTCTTTTCCATGGCTGGACCCGCAAATAATATTCCTTTACGTGCTAAGGGGTATCTAGAGAGTGGGATAGGTTTAATAACTACCCTAACCCTAACGCGTACCCTAACCCTAACACCTACCCTAACCCTAACACGTACCCTAATCCTAACCCGTACCCTAAACCGAGCCCTAACCCTAACACTAACCCTAAACCTAACCCTAACACATACCCTATGCCGTACCCGAACCCCTCCCCGAACCCGTACCCTAAGCCATACCCTAAGCCTAACCCTAAGCCTAACCCTAACCCTAGGCTACCCTTGACTGCTTCTGCCTCCAATAGATTTCCTAAGCACTAGTGTTTGAAGGAACAGCTTAAAAAGAGAATCCTAATGTGATTTCTTTATAATGTATGTGTTCCTTATCTTATCCTAGTGTCTAAACTCTTCTCCATGGCTGGACCCCCAAATAATATTCCTTTACGTGGTAAGGGGTATCTAGAGAGTGGGATAGGTTTAATAACTACCCTAACCCTAACACCTACCCTAACCCTAACACGTACCCTAATCCTAACCCGTACCCTAAACCGAGCCCTAACCCTAACACTAACCCTAACCCTAACCCTAACCCATACCCTACGCCGTACCCGAACCCTAAGCCGTACCCTAAGCCTAACCCTAAGCCTAACCCTAACCCTAGGCTACCCTTGACTGCTTCTGCCTCCAATAGATTTCCTAAGCACTAGTGTTTGAAGGAACAGCTTAAAAAGAGAATCCTAATGTGATTTCTTTATAATGGGTGTGTTCCTTATCTTATCCTAGTGTCTAAACTCTTCTCCATGGCTGGACCCCCAAATAATATTCCTTTACGTGCTAAGGGGTATCTAGAGAGTGGGATAGGTTTAATAACTACCCTAACCCTAACGCGTACCCTAACCCTAACCCCTACCCTAACCCTAACACGTACCCTAATCCTAACCCGTACCCTAAACCGAGCCCTAACCCTAACACTAACCCTAACCCTAACCCTAACCCATACCCTACGCCGTACCCGAACCCCTCCCCGAACCCCTACCCTAAGCCATACCCTAACCCTAACCCTAAGCCTAACCCTAACCCTAGGCTACCCTTGACTGCTTCTGCCTCCAATAGATTTCCTAAGCACTAGTGTTGTAAGGAACAGCTTAAAAAGAGAATCCTAATGTGATTTCTTTATAATGTATGTGTTCCTTATTTTATCCTAGTGTCTAAACTCTTCTCCATGGCTGGACCCCCAAATAATATTCCTTTACGTGCTAAGGGGTATCTAGAGAGTGGGATAGGTTTAATAACTACCCTAACCCTAACGCGTACCCTAACCCTAACCCCTACCCTAACCCTAACACGTACCCTAATCCTAACCCGTACCCTAAACCGAGCCCTAACCCTAACACTAACCCTAACCCTAACCCTAACCCATACCCTACGCCGTACCCGAACCCTAAGCCGTACCCTAAGCCTAACCCTAAGCCTAACCCTAACCCTAGGCTACCCTTGACTGCTTCTGCCTCCAATAGATTTCCTAAGCACTAGTGTTTGAAGGAACAGCTTAAAAAGAGAATCCTAATGTGATTTCTTTATAATGGGTGTGTTCCTTATCTTATCCTAGTGTCTAAACTCTTCTCCATGGCTGGACCCCCAAATAATATTCCTTTACGTGCTAAGGGGTATCTAGAGAGTGGGATAGGTTTAATAACTACCCTAACCCTAACGCGTACCCTAACCCTAACCCCTACCCTAACCCTAACACGTACCCTAATCCTAACCCGTACCCTAAACCGAGCCCTAACCCTAACACTAACCCTAACCCTAACCCTAACCCATACCCTACGCCGTACCCGAACCCCTCCCCGAACCCCTACCCTAAGCCGTACCCTAACCCTAACCCTAAGCCTAACCCTAACCCTAGGCTACCCTTGACTGCTTCTGCCTCCAATAGATTTCCTAAGCACTAGTGTTTCAAGGAACAGCTTAAAAAGAGAATCCTAATGTGATTTCTTTATAATGTATGTGTTCCTTATTTTATCCTAGTGTCTAAACTCTTCTCCATGGCTGGACCCCCAAATAATATTCCTTTACGTGCTAAGGGGTATCTAGAGAGTGGGATAGGTTTAATAACTACCCTAACCCTAACGCGTACCCTAACCCTAACACCTACCCTAACCCTAACATGTACCCTAATCCTAACCCGTACCCTAAACCGAGCCCTAACCCTAACACTAACCCTAACCCTAACCCTAACCCATACCCTACGCCGTACCCGACCCCTCCCCGAACCCGTACCCTAAGCCGTACCCTAAGCCTAACCCTAAGCCTAACACTAACCCTAGGCTACCCTTGACTGCTTCTGCCTCCAATAGATTTCCTAAGCACTAGTGTTTGAAGGAACAGCTTAAAAAGAGAATCCTAATGTGATTTCTTTATAATGTATGTGTTCCTTATTTTATCCTAGTGTCTAAACTCTTCTCCATGGCTGGACCCCCAAATAATATTCCTTTACGTGCTAAGGGGTATCTAGAGAGTGGGATAGGTTTAATAACTACCCTAACCCTAACGCGTACCCTAACCCTAACCCCTACCCTAACCCTAACACGTACCCTAATCCTAACCCGTACCCTAAACCGAGCCCTAACCCTAACACTAACCCTAACCCTAACCCTAACCAATACCCTACGCCGTACCCGAACCCCTCCCCAAACCCGTACCCTAAGCCGTACCCTAAGCCTAACCCTAAGCCTAACCCTAACCCTAGGCTACCCTTGACTGCTTCTGCCTCCAATAGATTTCCTAAGCACTAGTGTTGTAAGGAACAGCTTAAAAAGAGAATCCTAATGTGATTTCTTTATAATGTATGTGTTCCTTATTTTATCCTAGTGTCTAAACTCTTCTCCATGGCTGGACCCCCAAATAATATTCCTTTACGTGCTAAGGGGTATCTAGAGAGTGGGATAGGTTTAATAACTACCCTAACCCTAACGCGTACCCTAACCCTAACCCCTACCCTAACCCTAACACGTACCCTAATCCTAACCCGTACCCTAAACCGAGCCCTAACCCTAACACTAACCCTAACCCTAACCCTAACCCATACCCTACGCCGTACCCGAACCCTAAGCCGTACCCTAAGCCTAACCCTAAGCCTAACCCTAACCCTAGGCTACCCTTGACTGCTTCTGCCTCCAATAGATTTCCTAAGCACTAGTGTTTTAAGGAACAGCTTAAAAAGAGAATCCTAATGTGATTTCTTTATAATGTATGTGTTCCTTATTTTATCCTAGTGTCTAAACTCTTTTCCATGGCTGGACCCGCAAATAATATTCCTTTACGTGCTAAGGGGTATCTAGAGAGTGGGATAGGTTTAATAACTACCCTAACCCTAACGCGTACCCTAACCCTAACACCTACCCTAACCCTAACACGTACCCTAATCCTAACCCGTACCCTAAACCGAGCCCTAACCCTAACACTAACCCTAACCCTAACCCTAAACCATACCCTATGCCGTACCCGAACCCCTCCCCGAACCCTTACCCTAAGCCATACCCTAAGCCTAACCCTAAGCCTAACCCTAACCCTAGGCTACCCTTGACTGCTTCTGCCTCCAATAGATTTCCTAAGCACTAGTGTTTGAAGGAACAGCTTAAAAAGAGAATCCTAATGTGATTTCTTTATAATGTATGTGTTCCTTATCTTATCCTAGTGTCTAAACTCTTCTCCATGGCTGGACCCCCAAATAATATTCCTTTACGTGCTAAGGGGTATCTAGAGAGTGGGATAGGTTTAATAACTACCCTAACCCTAACGCGTACCCTAACCCTAACACCTACCCTAACCCTAACACGTACCCTAATCCTAACCCGTACCCTAAACCGAGCCCTAACCCTAACACTAACCCTAACCCTAACCCTAACCCATACCCTACGCCGTACCCGAACCCTAAGCCGTACCCTAAGCCTAACCCTAAGCCTAACCCTAACCCTAGGCTACCCTTGACTGCTTCTGCCTCCAATAGATTTCCTAAGCACTAGTGTTTGAAGGAACAGCTTAAAAAGAGAATCCTAATGTGATTTCTTTATAATGGGTGTGTTCCTTATCTTATCCTAGTGTCTAAACTCTTCTCCATGGCTGGACCCCCAAATAATATTCCTTTACGTGCTAAGGGGTATCTAGAGAGTGGGATAGGTTTAATAACTACCCTAACCCTAACGCGTACCCTAACCCTAACCCCTACCCTAACCCTAACACGTACCCTAATCCTAACCCGTACCCTAAACCGAGCCCTAACCCTAACACTAACCCTAACCCTAACCCTAACCCATACCCTACGCCGTACCCGAACCCCTACCCTAAGCCGTACCCTAACCCTAACCCTAAGCCTAACCCTAACCCTAGGCTACCCTTGACTGCTTCTGCCTCCAATAGATTTCCTAAGCACTAGTGTTTCAAGGAACAGCTTAAAAAGAGAATCCTAATGTGATTTCTTTATAATGTATGTGTTCCTTATTTTATCCTAGTGTCTAAACTCTTCTCCATGGCTGGACCCCCAAATAATATTCCTTTACGTGCTAAGGGGTATCTAGAGAGTGGGATAGGTTTAATAACTACCCTAACCCTAACGCGTACCCTAACCCTAACACCTACCCTAACCCTAACATGTACCCTAATCCTAACCCGTACCCTAAACCGAGCCCTAACCCTAACACTAACCCTAACCCTAACCCTAACCCATACCCTACGCCGTACCCGAACCCCTCCCCGAACCCGTACCCTAAGCCGTACCCTAAGCCTAACCCTAAGCCTAACCCTAACCCTAGGCTACCCTTGACTGCTTCTGCCTCCAATAGATTTCCTAAGCACTAGTGTTTGAAGGAACAGCTTAAAAAGAGAATCCTAATGTGATTTCTTTATAATGTATGTGTTCCTTATTTTATCCTAGTGTCTAAACTCTTCTCCATGGCTGGACCCCCAAATAATATTCCTTTACGTGCTAAGGGGTATCTAGAGAGTGGGATAGGTTTAATAACTACCCTAACCCTAACGCGTACCCTAACCCTAACCCCTACCCTAACCCTAACACGTACCCTAATCCTAACCCGTACCCTAAACCGAGCCCTAACCCTAACACTAACCCTAACCCTAACCCTAACCAATACCCTACACCGTACCCGAACCCCTCCCCAAACCCGTACGCTAAGCCGTACCCTAAGCCTAACCCTAAGCCTAACCCTAACCCTAGGCTACCCTTGACTGCTTCTGCCTCCAATAGATTTCCTAAGCACTAGTGTTGTAAGGAACAGCTTAAAAAGAGAATCCTAATGTGATTTCTTTATAATGTATGTGTTCCTTATTTTATCCTAGTGTCTAAACTCTTCTCCATGGCTGGACCCCCAAATAATATTCCTTTACGTGCTAAGGGGTATCTAGAGAGTGGGATAGGTTTAATAACTACCCTAACCCTAACGCGTACCCTAACCCTAACCCCTACCCTAACCCTAACACGTACCCTAATCCTAACCCGTACCCTAAACCGAGCCCTAACCCTAACACTAACCCTAACCCTAACCCATACCCTACGCCGTACCCGAACCCCTCCCCGAACCCCTACCCTAAGCCGTACCCTAACCCTAACCCTAAGCCTAACCCTAACCCTAGGCTACCCTTGACTGCTTCTGCCTCCAATAGATTTCCTAAGCACTAGTGTTTGAAGGAACAGCTTAAAAAGAGAATCCTAATGTGATTTCTTTATAATGGGTGTGTTCCTTATCTTATCCTAGTGTCTAAACTCTTCTCCATGGCTGGACCCCCAAATAATATTCCTTTACGTGCTAAGGGGTATCTAGAGAGTGGGATAGGTTTAATAACTACCCTAACCCTAACGCGTACCCTAACCCTAACCCCTACCCTAACCCTAACACGTACCCTAATCCTAACCCGTACCCTAAACCGAGCCCTAACCCTAACACTAACCCTAACCCTAACCCTAACCCATACCCTACGCCGTACCCGAACCCCTCCCCGAACCCCTACCCTAAGCCGTACCCTAACCCTAACCCTAAGCCTAAACCTAACCCTAGGCTACCCTTGACTGCTTCTGCCTCCAATAGATTTCCTAAGCACTAGTGTTGTAAGGAATAGCTTAAAAAGAGAATCCTAATGTGATTTCTTTATAATGTATGTGTTCCTTATTTTATCCTAGTGTCTAAACTCTTCTCCATGGCTGGACCCCCAAATAATATTCCTTTACGTGCTAAGGGGTATCTAGAGAGTGGGATAGGTTTAATAACTACCCTAACCCTAACGCGTACCCTAACCCTAACCCCTACCCTAACCCTAACACGTACCCTAATCCTAACCCGTACCCTAAACCGAGCCCTAACCCTAACACTAACCCTAACCCTAACCCTAACCCATACCCTACGCCGTACCCGAACCCTAAGCCGTACCCTAAGCCTAACCCTAAGCCTAACCCTAACCCTAGGCTACCCTTGACTGCTTCTGCCTCCAATAGATTTCCTAAGCACTAGTGTTTGAAGGAACAGCTTAAAAAGAGAATCCTAATGTGATTTCTTTATAATGGGTGTGTTCCTTATCTTATCCTAGTGTCTAAACTCTTCTCCATGGCTGGACCCCCAAATAATATTCCTTTACGTGCTAAGGGGTATCTAGAGAGTGGGATAGGTTTAATAACTACCCTAACCCTAACGCGTACCCTAACCCTAACCCCTACCCTAACCCTAACACGTACCCTAATCCTAACCCGTACCCTAAACCGAGCCCTAACCCTAACACTAACCCTAACCCTAACCCTAACCCATACCCTACGCCGTACCCGAACCCTAAGCCGTACCCTAAGCCTAACCCTAAGCCTAACCCTAACCCTAGGCTACCCTTGACTGCTTCTGCCTCCAATAGATTTCCTAAGCACTAGTGTTTGAAGGAACAGCTTAAAAAGAGAATCCTAATGTGATTTCTTTATAATGGGTGTGTTCCTTATCTTATCCTAGTGTCTAAACTCTTCTCCATGGCTGGACCCCCAAATAATATTCCTTTACGTGCTAAGGGGTATCTAGAGAGTGGGATAGGTTTAATAACTACCCTAACCCTAACGCGTACCCTAACCCTAACCCCTACCCTAACCCTAACACGTACCCTAATCCTAACCCGTACCCTAAACCGAGCCCTAACCCTAACACTAACCCTAACCCTAACCCTAACCCATACCCTACGCCGTACCCGAACCCCTCCCCGAACCCCTACCCTAAGCCGTACCCTAACCCTAACCCTAAGCCTAACCCTAACCCTAGGCTACCCTTGACTGCTTCTGCCTCCAATAGATTTCCTAAGCACTAGTGTTTCAAGGAACAGCTTAAAAAGAGAATCCTAATGTGATTTCTTTATAATGTATGTGTTCCTTATTTTATCCTAGTGTCTAAACTCTTCTCCATGGCTGGACCCCCAAATAATATTCCTTTACGTGCTAAGGGGTATCTAGAGAGTGGGATAGGTTTAATAACTACCCTAACCCTAACGCGTACCCTAACCCTAACACCTACCCTAACCCTAACATGTACCCTAATCCTAACCCGTACCCTAAACCGAGCCCTAACCCTAACACTAACCCTAACCCTAACCCTAACCCATACCTTACGCCGTACCCGACCCCTCCCCGAACCCGTACCCTAAGCCGTACCCTAAGCCTAACCCTAAGCCTAACACTAACCCTAGGCTACCCTTGACTGCTTCTGCCTCCAATAGATTTCCTAAGCACTAGTGTTTGAAGGAACAGCTTAAAAAGAGAATCCTAATGTGATTTCTTTATAATGTATGTGTTCCTTATTTTATCCTAGTGTCTAAACTCTTCTCCATGGCTGGACCCCCAAATAATATTCCTTTACGTGCTAAGGGGTATCTAGAGAGTGGGATAGGTTTAATAACTACCCTAACCCTAACGCGTACCCTAACCCTAACCCCTACCCTAACCCTAACACGTACCCTAATCCTAACCCGTACCCTAAACCGAGCCCTAACCCTAACACTAACCCTAACCCTAACCCTAACCAATACCCTACGCCGTACCCGAACCCCTCCCCAAACCCGTACCCTAAGCCGTACCCTAAGCCTAACCCTAAGCCTAACCCTAACCCTAGGCTACCCTTGACTGCTTCTGCCTCCAATAGATTTCCTAAGCACTAGTGTTGTAAGGAACAGCTTAAAAAGAGAATCCTAATGTGATTTCTTTATAATGTATGTGTTCCTTATTTTATCCTAGTGTCTAAACTCTTCTCCATGGCTGGACCCCCAAATAATATTCCTTTACGTGCTAAGGGGTATCTAGAGAGTGGGATAGGTTTAATAACTACCCTAACCCTAACGCGTACCCTAACCCTAACCCCTACCCTAACCCTAACACGTACCCTAATCCTAACCCGTACCCTAAACCGAGCCCTAACCCTAACACTAACCCTAACCCTAACCCTAACCCATACCCTACGCCGTACCCGAACCCTAAGCCGTACCCTAAGCCTAACCCTAAGCCTAACCCTAACCCTAGGCTACCCTTGACTGCTTCTGCCTCCAATAGATTTCCTAAGCACTAGTGTTTTAAGGAACAGCTTAAAAAGAGAATCCTAATGTGATTTCTTTATAATGTATGTGTTCCTTATTTTATCCTAGTGTCTAAACTCTTTTCCATGGCTGGACCCGCAAATAATATTCCTTTACGTGCTAAGGGGTATCTAGAGAGTGGGATAGGTTTAATAACTACCCTAACCCTAACGCGTACCCTAACCCTAACACCTACCCTAACCCTAACACGTACCCTAATCCTAACCCGTACCCTAAACCGAGCCCTAACCCTAACACTAACCCTAACCCTAACCCTAAACCATACCCTATGCCGTACCCGAACCCCTCCCCGAACCCTTACCCTAAGCCATACCCTAAGCCTAACCCTAAGCCTAACCCTAACCCTAGGCTACCCTTGACTGCTTCTGCCTCCAATAGATTTCCTAAGCACTAGTGTTTGAAGGAACAGCTTAAAAAGAGAATCCTAATGTGATTTCTTTATAATGTATGTGTTCCTTATCTTATCCTAGTGTCTAAACTCTTCTCCATGGCTGGACCCCCAAATAATATTCCTTTACGTGCTAAGGGGTATCTAGAGAGTGGGATAGGTTTAATAACTACCCTAACCCTAACGCGTACCCTAACCCTAACACCTACCCTAACCCTAACACGTACCCTAATCCTAACCCGTACCCTAAACCGAGCCCTAACCCTAACACTAACCCTAACCCTAACCCTAACCCATACCCTACGCCGTACCCGAACCCTAAGCCGTACCCTAAGCCTAACCCTAAGCCTAACCCTAACCCTAGGCTACCCTTGACTGCTTCTGCCTCCAATAGATTTCCTAAGCACTAGTGTTTGAAGGAACAGCTTAAAAAGAGAATCCTAATGTGATTTCTTTATAATGGGTGTGTTCCTTATCTTATCCTAGTGTCTAAACTCTTCTCCATGGCTGGACCCCCAAATAATATTCCTTTACGTGCTAAGGGGTATCTAGAGAGTGGGATAGGTTTAATAACTACCCTAACCCTAACGCGTACCCTAACCCTAACCCCTACCCTAACCCTAACACGTACCCTAATCCTAACCCGTACCCTAAACCGAGCCCTAACCCTAACACTAACCCTAACCCTAACCCTAACCCATACCCTACGCCGTACCCGAACCCCTACCCTAAGCCGTACCCTAACCCTAACCCTAAGCCTAACCCTAACCCTAGGCTACCCTTGACTGCTTCTGCCTCCAATAGATTTCCTAAGCACTAGTGTTTCAAGGAACAGCTTAAAAAGAGAATCCTAATGTGATTTCTTTATAATGTATGTGTTCCTTATTTTATCCTAGTGTCTAAACTCTTCTCCATGGCTGGACCCCCAAATAATATTCCTTTACGTGCTAAGGGGTATCTAGAGAGTGGGATAGGTTTAATAACTACCCTAACCCTAACGCGTACCCTAACCCTAACACCTACCCTAACCCTAACATGTACCCTAATCCTAACCCGTACCCTAAACCGAGCCCTAACCCTAACACTAACCCTAACCCTAACCCTAACCCATACCCTACGCCGTACCCGAACCCCTCCCCGAACCCGTACCCTAAGCCGTACCCTAAGCCTAACCCTAAGCCTAACCCTAACCCTAGGCTACCCTTGACTGCTTCTGCCTCCAATAGATTTCCTAAGCACTAGTGTTTGAAGGAACAGCTTAAAAAGAGAATCCTAATGTGATTTCTTTATAATGTATGTGTTCCTTATTTTATCCTAGTGTCTAAACTCTTCTCCATGGCTGGACCCCCAAATAATATTCCTTTACGTGCTAAGGGGTATCTAGAGAGTGGGATAGGTTTAATAACTACCCTAACCCTAACGCGTACCCTAACCCTAACCCCTACCCTAACCCTAACACGTACCCTAATCCTAACCCGTACCCTAAACCGAGCCCTAACCCTAACACTAACCCTAACCCTAACCCTAACCAATACCCTACACCGTACCCGAACCCCTCCCCAAACCCGTACGCTAAGCCGTACCCTAAGCCTAACCCTAAGCCTAACCCTAACCCTAGGCTACCCTTGACTGCTTCTGCCTCCAATAGATTTCCTAAGCACTAGTGTTGTAAGGAACAGCTTAAAAAGAGAATCCTAATGTGATTTCTTTATAATGTATGTGTTCCTTATTTTATCCTAGTGTCTAAACTCTTCTCCATGGCTGGACCCCCAAATAATATTCCTTTACGTGCTAAGGGGTATCTAGAGAGTGGGATAGGTTTAATAACTACCCTAACCCTAACGCGTACCCTAACCCTAACCCCTACCCTAACCCTAACACGTACCCTAATCCTAACCCGTACCCTAAACCGAGCCCTAACCCTAACACTAACCCTAACCCTAACCCATACCCTACGCCGTACCCGAACCCCTCCCCGAACCCCTACCCTAAGCCGTACCCTAACCCTAACCCTAAGCCTAACCCTAACCCTAGGCTACCCTTGACTGCTTCTGCCTCCAATAGATTTCCTAAGCACTAGTGTTTGAAGGAACAGCTTAAAAAGAGAATCCTAATGTGATTTCTTTATAATGGGTGTGTTCCTTATCTTATCCTAGTGTCTAAACTCTTCTCCATGGCTGGACCCCCAAATAATATTCCTTTACGTGCTAAGGGGTATCTAGAGAGTGGGATAGGTTTAATAACTACCCTAACCCTAACGCGTACCCTAACCCTAACCCCTACCCTAACCCTAACACGTACCCTAATCCTAACCCGTACCCTAAACCGAGCCCTAACCCTAACACTAACCCTAACCCTAACCCTAACCCATACCCTACGCCGTACCCGAACCCCTCCCCGAACCCCTACCCTAAGCCGTACCCTAACCCTAACCCTAAGCCTAAACCTAACCCTAGGCTACCCTTGACTGCTTCTGCCTCCAATAGATTTCCTAAGCACTAGTGTTGTAAGGAATAGCTTAAAAAGAGAATCCTAATGTGATTTCTTTATAATGTATGTGTTCCTTATTTTATCCTAGTGTCTAAACTCTTCTCCATGGCTGGACCCCCAAATAATATTCCTTTACGTGCTAAGGGGTATCTAGAGAGTGGGATAGGTTTAATAACTACCCTAACCCTAACGCGTACCCTAACCCTAACCCCTACCCTAACCCTAACACGTACCCTAATCCTAACCCGTACCCTAAACCGAGCCCTAACCCTAACACTAACCCTAACCCTAACCCTAACCCATACCCTACGCCGTACCCGAACCCTAAGCCGTACCCTAAGCCTAACCCTAAGCCTAACCCTAACCCTAGGCTACCCTTGACTGCTTCTGCCTCCAATAGATTTCCTAAGCACTAGTGTTTGAAGGAACAGCTTAAAAAGAGAATCCTAATGTGATTTCTTTATAATGGGTGTGTTCCTTATCTTATCCTAGTGTCTAAACTCTTCTCCATGGCTGGACCCCCAAATAATATTCCTTTACGTGCTAAGGGGTATCTAGAGAGTGGGATAGGTTTAATAACTACCCTAACCCTAACGCGTACCCTAACCCTAACCCCTACCCTAACCCTAACACGTACCCTAATCCTAACCCGTACCCTAAACCGAGCCCTAACCCTAACACTAACCCTAACCCTAACACTAACCCATACCCTACGCCGTACCCGAACCCCTCCCCGAACCCCTACCCTAAGCCGTACCCTAACCCTAACCCTAAGCCTAACCCTAACCCTAGGCTACCCTTGACTGCTTCTGCCTCCAATAGATTTCCTAAGCACTAGTGTTTTAAGGAACAGCTTAAAAAGAGAATCCTAATGTGATTTCTTTATAATGTATGTGTTCCTTATTTTATCCTAGTGTCTAAACTCTTCTCCATGGCTGGACCCCCAAATAATATTCCTTTACGTGCTAAGGGGTATCTAGAGAGTGGGATAGGTTTAATAACTACCCTAACCCTAACGCGTACCCTAACCCTAACCCCTACCCTAACCCTAACACGTACCCTTATCCTAACCCGTACCCTAAACCGAGCCCTAACCCTAACACTAACCCTAACCCTAACCCTAACCCATACCCTACGCCGTACCCGAACCCCTCCCCAAACCCGTACCCTAAGCCGTACCCTAAGCCTAACCCTAAGCCTAACCCTAACCCTAAGCTACCCTTGACTGCTTCTGCCTCCAATAGATTTCCTAAGCACTAGTGTTGTAAGGAACAGCTTAAAAAGAGAATCCTAATGTGATTTCTTTATAATGGGTGTGTTCCTTATCTTATCCTAGTGTCTAAACTCTTCTCCATGGCTGCACCCCCAAATAATATTCCTTTACGTGCTAAGGGGTATCTAGAGAGTGGGATAGGTTTAATAACTACCCTAACCCTAACGCGTACCCTAACCCTAACCCCTACCCTAACCCTAACACGTACCCTAATCCTAACCCGTACCCTAAACCGAGCCCTAACCCTAACACTAACCCTAACCCTAACCCATACCCTACGCCGTACCCGAAACCCTCCCCGAACCCCTACCCTAAGCCGTACCCTAACCCTAACCCTAAGCCTAACCCTAACCCTAGGCTACCCTTGACTGCTTCTGCCTCCAATAGATTTCCTAAGCACTAGTGTTGTAAGGAACAGCTTAAAAAGAGAATCCTAATGTGATTTCTTTATAATGGGTGTGTTCCTTATCTTATCCTAGTGTCTAAACTCTTCTCCATGGCTGCACCCCCAAATAATATTCCTTTACGTGCTAAGGGGTATCTAGAGAGTGGGATAGGTTTAATAACTACCCTAACCCTAACGCGTACCCTAACCCTAACCCCTACCCTAACCCTAACACGTACCCTAATCCTAACCCGTACCCTAAACCGAGCCCTAACCCTAACACTAACCCTAACCCTAACCCTAACCCATACCCTACGCCGTACCCGAACCCCTCCCCGAACCCCTACCCTAAGCCGTACCCTAACCCTAACCCTAAGCCTAACCCTAACCCTAGGCTACCCTTGACTGCTTCTGCCTCCAATAGATTTCCTAAGCACTAGTGTTTTAAGGAACAGCTTAAAAAGAGAATCCTAATGTGATTTCTTTATAATGTATGTGTTCCTTATTTTATCCTAGTGTCTAAACTCTTCTCCATGGCTGGACCCGCAAATAATATTCCTTTACGTGCTAAGGGGTATCTAGAGAGTGGGATAGGTTTAATAACTACCCTAACCCTAACGCGTACCCTAACCCTAACACCTACCCTAACCCTAACACGTACCCTAATCCTAACCCGTACCCTAAACCGAGCCCTAACCCTAACACTAACCCTAACCCTAACCCTAACCCATACCCTACGCCGTACCCGAACCCTAAGCCGTACCCTAAGCCTAACCCTAAGCCTAACCCTAACCCTAGGCTACCCTTGACTGCTTCTGCCTCCAATAGATTTCCTAAGCACTAGTGTTTGAAGGAACAGCTTAAAAAGAGAATCCTAATGTGATTTCTTTATAATGTATGTGTTCCTTATCTTATCCTAGTGTCTAAACTCTTCTCCATGGCTGGACCCCCAAATAATATTCCTTTACGTGCTAAGGGGTATCTAGAGAGTGGGATAGGTTTAATAACTACCCTAACCCTAACGCGTACCCTAACCCTAACACCTACCCTAACCCTAACACGTACCCTAATCCTAACCCGTACCCTAAACCGAGCCCTAACCCTAACACTAACCCTAACCCTAACCCTAACCCATACCCTACGCCGTACCCGAACCCTAAGCCGTACCCTAAGCCTAACCCTAAGCCTAACCCTAACCCTAGGCTACCCTTGACTGCTTCTGCCTCCAATAGATTTCCTAAGCACTAGTGTTTGAAGGAACAGCTTAAAAAGAGAATCCTAATGTGATTTCTTTATAATGGGTGTGTTCCTTATCTTATCCTAGTGTCTAAACTCTTCTCCATGGCTGGACCCCCAAATAATATTCCTTTACGTGCTAAGGGGTATCTAGAGAGTGGGATAGGTTTAATAACTACCCTAACCCTAACGCGTACCCTAACCCTAACCCCTACCCTAACCCTAACACGTACCCTAATCCTAACCCGTACCCTAAACCGAGCCCTAGCCCTAACACTAACCCTAACCCTAACCCTAACCCATACCCTACGCCGTACCCGAACCCCTCCCCGAACCCCTACCCTAAGCCGTACCCTAACCCTAACCCTAAGCCTAACCCTAACCCTAGGCTACCCTTGACTGCTTCTGCCTCCAATAGATTTCCTAAGCACTAGTGTTGTAAGGAACAGCTTAAAAAGAGAATCCTAATGTGATTTCTTTATAATGTATGTGTTCCTTATTTTATCCTAGTGTCTAAACTCTTCTCCATGGCTGGACCCCCAAATAATATTCCTTTACGTGCTAAGGGGTATCTAGAGAGTGGGATAGGTTTAATAACTACCCTAACCATAACGCGTACCCTAACCCTAACACCTACCCTAACCCTAACACGTACCCTAATCCTAACCCGTACCCTAAACCGAGCCCTAACCCTAACACTAACCCTAACCCTAACCCATACCCTACGCCGTACCCGAACCCCTCCCCGAACCCGTACCCTAAGCCGTACCCTAAGCCTAACCCTAAGCCTAACCCTAACCCTAGGCTACCCTTGACTGCTTCTGCCTCCAATAGATTTCCTAAGCACTAGTGTTTGAAGGAACAGCTTAAAAAGAGAATCCTAATGTGATTTCTTTATAATGGGTGTGTTCCTTATCTTATCCTAGTGTCTAAACTCTTCTCCATGGCTGGACCCCCAAATAATATTCCTTTACGTGCTAAGGGGTATCTAGAGAGTGGGATAGGTTTAATAACTACCCTAACCCTAACGCGTACCCTAACCCTAACCCCTACCCTAACCCTAACACGTACCCTAATCCTAACCCGTACCCTAAACCGAGCCCTAACCCTAACACTAACCCTAACCCTAACCCTAACCCATACCCTACGCCGTACCCGAACCCCTCCCCGAACCCGTACCCTAAGCCGTACCCTAACCCTAACCCTAAGCCTAACCCTAACCCTAGGCTACCCTTGACTGCTTCTGCCACCAATAGATTTCCTAAGCACTAGTGTTTTAAGGAACAGCTTAAAAAGAGAATCCTAATGTGATTTCTTTATAATGTATGTGTTCCTTATTTTGTCCTAGTGTCTAAACTCTTCTCCATGGCTGGACCCGCAAATAATATTCCTTTACGTGCTAAGGGGTATCTAGAGAGTGGGATAGGTTTAATAACTACCCTAACCCTAACGCGTACCCTAACCCTAACACCTACCCTAACCCTAACACGTACCCTAATCCTAACCCGTACCCTAAACCGAGCCCTAACCCTAACACTAACCCTAACCCTAACCCTAACCCATACCCTACGCCGTACCCGAACCCTAAGCCGTACCCTAAGCCTAACCCTAAGCCTAACCCTAACCCTAGGCTACCCTTGACTGCTTCTGCCTCCAATAGATTTCCTAAGCACTAGTGTTTTAAGGAACAGCTTAAAAAGAGAATCCTAATGTGATTTCTTTATAATGTATGTGTTCCTTATTTTATCCTAGTGTCTAAACTCTTCTCCATGGCTGGACCCGCAAATAATATTCCTTTACGTGCTAAGGGGTATCTAGAGAGTGGGATAGGTTTAATAACTACCCTAACCCTAACGCGTACCCTAACCCTAACACCTACCCTAACCCTAACACGTACCCTAATCCTAACCCGTACCCTAAACCGAGCCCTAACCCTAACACTAACCCTAACCCTAACCCTAACCCATACCCTACGCCGTACCCGAACCCTAAGCCGTACCCTAAGCCTAACCCTAAGCCTAACCCTAACCCTAGGCTACCCTTGACTGCTTCTGCCTCCAATAGATTTCCTAAGCACTAGTGTTTGAAGGAACAGCTTAAAAAGAGAATCCTAATGTGATTTCTTTATAATGGGTGTGTTCCTTATCTTATCCTAGTGTCTAAACTCTTCTCCATGGCTGGACCCCCAAATAATATTCCTTTACGTGCTAAGGGGTATCTAGAGAGTGGGATAGGTTTAATAACTACCCTAACCCTAACGCGTACCCTAACCCTAACACCTACCCTAACCCTAACACGTACCCTAATCCTAACCCGTACCCTAAACCGAGCCCTAACCCTAACACTAACCCTAACCCTAACCCTAACCCATACCCTACGCCGTACCCGAACCCTAAGCCGTACCCTAAGCCTAACCCTAAGCCTAACCCTAACCCTAGGCTACCCTTGACTGCTTCTGCCTCCAATAGATTTCCTAAGCACTAGTGTTTGAAGGAACAGCTTAAAAAGAGAATCCTAATGTGATTTCTTTATAATGGGTGTGTTCCTTATCTTATCCTAGTGTCTAAACTCTTCTCCATGGCTGGACCCCCAAATAATATTCCTTTACGTGCTAAGGGGTATCTAGAGAGTGGGATAGGTTTAATAACTACCCTAACCCTAACGCGTACCCTAACCCTAACCCCTACCCTAACCCTAACACGTACCCTAATCCTAACCTGTACCCTAAACCGAGCCCTAACCCTAACACTAACCCTAACCCTAACCCTAACCCATACCCTACGCCGTACCCGAACCCCTCCCCGAACCCCTACCCTAAGCCGTACCCTAACCCTAACCCTAAGCCTAACCCTAACCCTAGGCTACCCTTGACTGCTTCTGCCTCCAATAGATTTCCTAAGCACTAGTGTTGTAAGGAACAGCTTAAAAAGAGAATCCTAATGTGATTTCTTTATAATGTATGTGTTCCTTATTTTATCCTAGTGTCTAAACTCTTCTCCATGGCTGGACCCCCTAATAATATTCCTTTACGTGCTAAGGGGTATCTAGAGAGTGGGATAGGTTTAATAACTACCCTAACCATAACGCGTACCCTAACCCTAACACCTACCCTAACCCTAACACGTACCCTAATCCTAACCCGTACCCTAAACCGAGCCCTAACCCTAACACTAACCCTAACCCTAACCCATACCCTACGCCGTACCCGAACCCCTCCCCGAACCCGTACCCTAAGCCGTACCCTAAGCCTAACCCTAAGCCTAACCCTAACCCTAGGCTACCCTTGACTGCTTCTGCCTCCAATAGATTTCCTAAGCACTAGTGTTTGAAGGAACAGCTTAAAAAGAGAATCCTAATGTGATTTCTTTATAATGGGTGTGTTCCTTATCTTATCCTAGTGTCTAAACTCTTCTCCATGGCTGGACCCCCAAATAATATTCCTTTACGTGCTAAGGGGTATCTAGAGAGTGGGATAGGTTTAATAACTACCCTAACCCTAACGCGTACCCTAACCCTAACCCCTACCCTAACCCTAACACGTACCCTAATCCTAACCCGTACCCTAAACCGAGCCCTAACCCTAACACTAACCCTAACCCTAACCCTAACCCATACCCTACGCCGTACCCGAACCCCTCCCCGAACCCGTACCCTAAGCCGTACCCTAACCCTAACCCTAAGCCTAACCCTAACCCTAGGCTACCCTTGACTGCTTCTGCCTCCAATAGATTTCCTAAGCACTAGTGTTTTAAGGAACAGCTTAAAAAGAGAATCCTAATGTGATTTCTTTATAATGTATGTGTTCCTTATTTTATCCTAGTGTCTAAACTCTTCTCCATGGCTGGACCCGCAAATAATATTCCTTTACGTGCTAAGGGGTATCTAGAGAGTGGGATAGGTTTAATAACTACCCTAACCCTAACGCGTACCCTAACCCTAACACCTACCCTAACCCTAACACGTACCCTAATCCTAACCCGTACCCTAAACCGAGCCCTAACCCTAACACTAACCCTAACCCTAACCCTAACCCATACCCTACGCCGTACCCGAACCCTAAGCCGTACCCTAAGCCTAACCCTAAGCCTAACCCTAACCCTAGGCTACCCTTGACTGCTTCTGCCTCCAATAGATTTCCTAAGCACTAGTGTTTTAAGGAACAGCTTAAAAAGAGAATCCTAATGTGATTTCTTTATAATGTATGTGTTCCTTATTTTATCCTAGTGTCTAAACTCTTCTCCATGGCTGGACCCGCAAATAATATTCCTTTACGTGCTAAGGGGTATCTAGAGAGTGGGATAGGTTTAATAACTACCCTAACCCTAACGCGTACCCTAACCCTAACACCTACCCTAACCCTAACACGTACCCTAATCCTAACCCGTACCCTAAACCGAGCCCTAACCCTAACACTAACCCTAACCCTAACCCTAACCCATACCCTATGCCGTACCCGAACCCCTCCCCGAACCCGTACCCTAAGCCATACCCTAAGCCTAACCCTAAGCCTAACCCTAACCCTAGGCTACCCTTGACTGCTTCTGCCTCCAATAGATTTCCTAAGCACTAGTGTTTGAAGGAACAGCTTAAAAAGAGAATCCTAATGTGATTTCTTTATAATGTATGTGTTCCTTATCTTATCCTAGTGTCTAAACTCTTCTCCATGGCTGGACCCCCAAATAATATTCCTTTACGTGCTAAGGGGTATCTAGAGAGTGGGATAGGTTTAATAACTACCCTAACCCTAACGCGTACCCTAACCCTAACACCTACCCTAACCCTAACACGTACCCTAATCCTAACCCGTACCCTAAACCGAGCCCTAACCCTAACACTAACCCTAACCCTAACCCTAACCCATACCCTACGCCGTACCCGAACCCTAAGCCGTACCCTAAGCCTAACCCTAAGCCTAACCCTAACCCTAGGCTACCCTTGACTGCTTCTGCCTCCAATAGATTTCCTAAGCACTAGTGTTTGAAGGAACAGCTTAAAAAGAGAATCCTAATGTGATTTCTTTATAATGGGTGTGTTCCTTATCTTATCCTAGTGTCTAAACTCTTCTCCATGGCTGGACCCCCAAATAATATTCCTTTACGTGCTAAGGGGTATCTAGAGAGTGGGATAGGTTTAATAACTACCCTAACCCTAACGCGTACCCTAACCCTAACCCCTACCCTAACCCTAACACGTACCCTAATCCTAACCCGTACCCTAAACCGAGCCCTAACCCTAACACTAACCCTAACCCTAACCCTAACCCATACCCTACGCCGTACCCGAACCCCTCCCCGAACCCCTACCCTAAGCCATACCCTAACCCTAACCCTAAGCCTAACCCTAACCCTAGGCTACCCTTGACTGCTTCTGCCTCAAATAGATTTCCTAAGCACTAGTGTTGTAAGGAACAGCTTAAAAAGAGAATCCTAATGTGATTTCTTTATAATGTATGTGTTCCTTATTTTATCCTAGTGTCTAAACTCTTTTCCATGGCTGGACCCCCAAATAATATTCCTTTACGTGCTAAGGGGTATCTAGAGAGTGGGATAGGTTTAATAACTACCCTAACCCTAACGCGTACCCTAACCCTAACCCCTACCCTAACCCTAACACGTACCCTAATCCTAACCCGTACCCTAAACCGAGCCCTAACCCTAACACTAACCCTAACCCTAACCCTAACACATACCCTACGCCGTACCCGAACCCTAAGCCGTACCCTAAGCCTAACCCTAAGCCTAACCCTAACCCTAGGCTACCCTTGACTGCTTCTGCCTCCAATAGATTTCCTAAGCACTAGTGTTTGAAGGAACAGCTTAAAAAGAGAATCCTAATGTGATTTCTTTATAATGGGTGTGTTCCTTATCTTATCCTAGTGTCTAAACTCTTCTCCATGGCTGGACCCCCAAATAATATTCCTTTACGTGCTAAGGGGTATCTAGAGAGTGGGATAGGTTTAATAACTACCCTAACCCTAACGCGTACCCTAACCCTAACCCCTACCCTAACCCTAACACGTACCCTAATCCTAACCCGTACCCTAAACCGAGCCCTAACCCTAACACTAACCCTAACCCTAACCCTAACCCATACCCTACGCCGTACCCGAACCCCTCCCCGAACCCCTACCCTAAGCCGTACCCTAACCCTAACCCTAAGCCTAACCCTAACCCTAGGCTACCCTTGACTGCTTCTGCCTCCAATAGATTTCCTAAGCACTAGTGTTTCAAGGAACAGCTTAAAAAGAGAATCCTAATGTGATTTCTTTATAATGTATGTGTTCCTTATTTTATCCTAGTGTCTAAACTCTTCTCCATGGCTGGACCCCCAAATAATATTCCTTTACGTGCTAAGGGGTATCTAGAGAGTGGGATAGGTTTAATAACTACCCTAACCCTAACGCGTACCCTAACCCTAACACCTACCCTAACCCTAACATGTACCCTAATCCTAACCCGTACCCTAAACCGAGCCCTAACCCTAACACTAACCCTAACCCTAACCCTAACCCATACCCTACGCCGTACCCGACCCCTCCCCGAACCCGTACCCTAAGCCGTACCCTAAGCCTAACCCTAAGCCTAACACTAACCCTAGGCTACCCTTGACTGCTTCTGCCTCCAATAGATTTCCTAAGCACTAGTGTTTGAAGGAACAGCTTAAAAAGAGAATCCTAATGTGATTTCTTTATAATGTATGTGTTCCTTATTTTATCCTAGTGTCTAAACTCTTCTCCATGGCTGGACCCCCAAATAATATTCCTTTACGTGCTAAGGGGTATCTAGAGAGTGGGATAGGTTTAATAACTACTCTAACCCTAACGCGTACCCTAACCCTAACACCTACCCTAACCCTAACACGTACCCTAATCCTAACCCGTACCCTAAACCGAGCCCTAACCCTAACACTAACCCTAACCCTAACCCTAACCCATACCCTACGCCGTACCCGAACCCTAAGCCGTACCCTAAGCCTAACCCTAAGCCTAACCCTAACCCTAGGCTACCCTTGACTGCTTCTGCCTCCAATAGATTTCCTAAGCACTAGTGTTTGAAGGAACAGCTTAAAAAGAGAATCCTAATGTGATTTCTTTATAATGGGTGTGTTCCTTATCTTATCCTAGTGTCTAAACTCTTCTCCATGGCTGGACCCCCAAATAATATTCCTTTACGTGCTAAGGGGTATCTAGAGAGTGGGATAGGTTTAATAACTACCCTAACCCTAACGCGTACCCTAACCCTAACCCCTACCCTAACCCTAACACGTACCCTAATCCTAACCCGTACCCTAAACCGAGCCCTAACCCTAACACTAACCCTAACCCTAACCCTAACCCATACCCTACGCCGTACCCGAACCCCTCCCCGAACCCCTACCCTAAGCCATACCCTAACCCTAACCCTAAGCCTAACCCTAACCCTAGGCTACCCTTGACTGCTTCTGCCTCAAATAGATTTCCTAAGCACTAGTGTTGTAAGGAACAGCTTAAAAAGAGAATCCTAATGTGATTTCTTTATAATGTATGTGTTCCTTATTTTATCCTAGTGTCTAAACTCTTCTCCATGGCTGGACCCCCAAATAATATTCCTTTACGTGCTAAGGGGTATCTAGAGAGTGGGATAGGTTTAATAACTACCCTAACCCTAACGCGTACCCTAACCCTAACCCCTACCCTAACCCTAACACGTACCCTAATCCTAACCCGTACCCTAAACCGAGCCCTAACCCTAACACTAACCCTAACCCTAACCCTAACACATACCCTACGCCGTACCCGAACCCTAAGCCGTACCCTAAGCCTAACCCTAAGCCTAACCCTAACCCTAGGCTACCCTTGACTGCTTCTGCCTCCAATAGATTTCCTAAGCACTAGTGTTTGAAGGAACAGCTTAAAAAGAGAATCCTAATGTGATTTCTTTATAATGGGTGTGTTCCTTATCTTATCCTAGTGTCTAAACTCTTCTCCATGGCTGGACCCCCAAATAATATTCCTTTACGTGCTAAGGGGTATCTAGAGAGTGGGATAGGTTTAATAACTACCCTAACCCTAACGCGTACCCTAACCCTAACCCCTACCCTAACCCTAACACGTACCCTAATCCTAACCCGTACCCTAAACCGAGCCCTAACCCTAACACTAACCCTAACCCTAACCCTAACCCATACCCTACGCCGTACCCGAACCCCTCCCCGAACCCCTACCCTAAGCCGTACCCTAACCCTAACCCTAAGCCTAACCCTAACCCTAGGCTACCCTTGACTGCTTCTGCCTCCAATAGATTTCCTAAGCACTAGTGTTTCAAGGAACAGCTTAAAAAGAGAATCCTAATGTGATTTCTTTATAATGTATGTGTTCCTTATTTTATCCTAGTGTCTAAACTCTTCTCCATGGCTGGACCCCCAAATAATATTCCTTTACGTGCTAAGGGGTATCTAGAGAGTGGGATAGGTTTAATAACTACCCTAACCCTAACGCGTACCCTAACCCTAACACGTACCCTAACCCTAACATGTACCCTAATCCTAACCCGTACCCTAAACCGAGCCCTAACCCTAACACTAACCCTAACCCTAACCCTAACCCATACCCTACGCCGTACCCGACCCCTCCCCGAACCCGTACCCTAAGCCGTACCCTAAGCCTAACCCTAAGCCTAACACTAACCCTAGGCTACCCTTGACTGCTTCTGCCTCCAATAGATTTCCTAAGCACTAGTGTTTGAAGGAACAGCTTAAAAAGAGAATCCTAATGTGATTTCTTTATAATGTATGTGTTCCTTATTTTATCCTAGTGTCTAAACTCTTCTCCATGGCTGGACCCCCAAATAATATTCCTTTACGTGCTAAGGGGTATCTAGAGAGTGGGATAGGTTTAATAACTACCCTAACCCTAACGCGTACCCTAACCCTAACCCCTACCCTAACCCTAACACGTACCCTAATCCTAACCCGTACCCTAAACCGAGCCCTAACCCTAACACTAACCCTAACCCTAACCCTAACCAATACCCTACGCCGTACCCGAACCCCTCCCCAAACCCGTACCCTAAGCCGTACCCTAAGCCTAACCCTAAGCCTAACCCTAACCCTAGGCTACCCTTGACTGCTTCTGCCTCCAACAGATTTCCTAAGCACTAGTGTTGTAAGGAACAGCTTAAAAAGAGAATCCTAATGTGATTTCTTTATAATGTATGTGTTCCTTATTTTATCCTAGTGTCTAAACTCTTCTCCATGGCTGGACCCCCAAATAATATTCCTTTACGTGCTAAGGGGTATCTAGAGAGTGGGATAGGTTTAATAACTACCCTAACCCTAACGCGTACCCTAACCCTAACCCCTACCCTAACCCTAACACGTACCCTAATCCTAACCCGTACCCTAAACCGAGCCCTAACCCTAACACTAACCCTAACCCTAACCCTAACCCATACCCTACGCCGTACCCGAACCCTAAGCCGTACCCTAAGCCTAACCCTAAGCCTAACCCTAACCCTAGGCTACCCTTGACTGCTTCTGCCTCCAATAGATTTCCTAAGCACTAGTGTTTTAAGGAACAGCTTAAAAAGAGAATCCTAATGTGATTTCTTTATAATGTATGTGTTCCTTATTTTATCCTAGTGTCTAAACTCTTTTCCATGGCTGGACCCGCAAATAATATTCCTTTACGTGCTAAGGGGTATCTAGAGAGTGGGATAGGTTTAATAACTACCCTAACCCTAACGCGTACCCTAACCCTAACACCTACCCTAACCCTAACACGTACCCTAATCCTAACCCGTACCCTAAACCGAGCCCTAACCCTAACACTAACCCTAACCCTAACCCTAAACCATACCCTATGCCGTACCCGAACCCCTCCCCGAACCCTTACCCTAAGCCATACCCTAAGCCTAACCCTAAGCCTAACCCTAACCCTAGGCTACCCTTGACTGCTTCTGCCTCCAATAGATTTCCTAAGCACTAGTGTTTGAAGGAACAGCTTAAAAAGAGAATCCTAATGTGATTTCTTTATAATGTATGTGTTCCTTATCTTATCCTAGTGTCTAAACTCTTCTCCATGGCTGGACCCCCAAATAATATTCCTTTACGTGCTAAGGGGTATCTAGAGAGTGGGATAGGTTTAATAACTACCCTAACCCTAACGCGTACCCTAACCCTAACACCTACCCTAACCCTAACACGTACCCTAATCCTAACCCGTACCCTAAACCGAGCCCTAACCCTAACACTAACCCTAACCCTAACCCTAACCCATACCCTACGCCGTACCCGAACCCTAAGCCGTACCCTAAGCCTAACCCTAAGCCTAACCCTAACCCTAGGCTACCCTTGACTGCTTCTGCCTCCAATAGATTTCCTAAGCACTAGTGTTTGAAGGAACAGCTTAAAAAGAGAATCCTAATGTGATTTCTTTATAATGGGTGTGTTCCTTATCTTATCCTAGTGTCTAAACTCTTCTCCATGGCTGGACCCCCAAATAATATTCCTTTACGTGCTAAGGGGTATCTAGAGAGTGGGATAGGTTTAATAACTACCCTAACCCTAACGCGTACCCTAACCCTAACCCCTACCCTAACCCTAACACGTACCCTAATCCTAACCCGTACCCTAAACCGAGCCCTAACCCTAACACTAACCCTAACCCTAACCCTAACCCATACCCTACGCCGTACCCGAACCCCTACCCTAAGCCGTACCCTAACCCTAACCCTAAGCCTAACCCTAACCCTAGGCTACCCTTGACTGCTTCTGCCTCCAATAGATTTCCTAAGCACTAGTGTTTCAAGGAACAGCTTAAAAAGAGAATCCTAATGTGATTTCTTTATAATGTATGTGTTCCTTATTTTATCCTAGTGTCTAAACTCTTCTCCATGGCTGGACCCCCAAATAATATTCCTTTACGTGCTAAGGGGTATCTAGAGAGTGGGATAGGTTTAATAACTACCCTAACCCTAACGCGTACCCTAACCCTAACACCTACCCTAACCCTAACATGTACCCTAATCCTAACCCGTACCCTAAACCGAGCCCTAACCCTAACACTAACCCTAACCCTAACCCTAACCCATACCCTACGCCGTACCCGAACCCCTCCCCGAACCCGTACCCTAAGCCGTACCCTAAGCCTAACCCTAAGCCTAACCCTAACCCTAGGCTACCCTTGACTGCTTCTGCCTCCAATAGATTTCCTAAGCACTAGTGTTTGAAGGAACAGCTTAAAAAGAGAATCCTAATGTGATTTCTTTATAATGTATGTGTTCCTTATTTTATCCTAGTGTCTAAACTCTTCTCCATGGCTGGACCCCCAAATAATATTCCTTTACGTGCTAAGGGGTATCTAGAGAGTGGGATAGGTTTAATAACTACCCTAACCCTAACGCGTACCCTAACCCTAACCCCTACCCTAACCCTAACACGTACCCTAATCCTAACCCGTACCCTAAACCGAGCCCTAACCCTAACACTAACCCTAACCCTAACCCTAACCAATACCCTACACCGTACCCGAACCCCTCCCCAAACCCGTACGCTAAGCCGTACCCTAAGCCTAACCCTAAGCCTAACCCTAACCCTAGGCTACCCTTGACTGCTTCTGCCTCCAATAGATTTCCTAAGCACTAGTGTTGTAAGGAACAGCTTAAAAAGAGAATCCTAATGTGATTTCTTTATAATGTATGTGTTCCTTATTTTATCCTAGTGTCTAAACTCTTCTCCATGGCTGGACCCCCAAATAATATTCCTTTACGTGCTAAGGGGTATCTAGAGAGTGGGATAGGTTTAATAACTACCCTAACCCTAACGCGTACCCTAACCCTAACCCCTACCCTAACCCTAACACGTACCCTAATCCTAACCCGTACCCTAAACCGAGCCCTAACCCTAACACTAACCCTAACCCTAACCCATACCCTACGCCGTACCCGAACCCCTCCCCGAACCCCTACCCTAAGCCGTACCCTAACCCTAACCCTAAGCCTAACCCTAACCCTAGGCTACCCTTGACTGCTTCTGCCTCCAATAGATTTCCTAAGCACTAGTGTTTGAAGGAACAGCTTAAAAAGAGAATCCTAATGTGATTTCTTTATAATGGGTGTGTTCCTTATCTTATCCTAGTGTCTAAACTCTTCTCCATGGCTGGACCCCCAAATAATATTCCTTTACGTGCTAAGGGGTATCTAGAGAGTGGGATAGGTTTAATAACTACCCTAACCCTAACGCGTACCCTAACCCTAACCCCTACCCTAACCCTAACACGTACCCTAATCCTAACCCGTACCCTAAACCGAGCCCTAACCCTAACACTAACCCTAACCCTAACCCTAACCCATACCCTACGCCGTACCCGAACCCCTCCCCGAACCCCTACCCTAAGCCGTACCCTAACCCTAACCCTAAGCCTAAACCTAACCCTAGGCTACCCTTGACTGCTTCTGCCTCCAATAGATTTCCTAAGCACTAGTGTTGTAAGGAACAGCTTAAAAAGAGAATCCTAATGTGATTTCTTTATAATGTATGTGTTCCTTATTTTATCCTAGTGTCTAAACTCTTCTCCATGGCTGGACCCCCAAATAATATTCCTTTACGTGCTAAGGGGTATCTAGAGAGTGGGATAGGTTTAATAACTACCCTAACCCTAACGCGTACCCTAACCCTAACCCCTACCCTAACCCTAACACGTACCCTAATCCTAACCCGTACCCTAAACCGAGCCCTAACCCTAACACTAACCCTAACCCTAACCCTAACCCATACCCTACGCCGTACCCGAACCCTAAGCCGTACCCTAAGCCTAACCCTAAGCCTAACCCTAACCCTAGGCTACCCTTGACTGCTTCTGCCTCCAATAGATTTCCTAAGCACTAGTGTTTGAAGGAACAGCTTAAAAAGAGAATCCTAATGTGATTTCTTTATAATGGGTGTGTTCCTTATCTTATCCTAGTGTCTAAACTCTTCTCCATGGCTGGACCCCCAAATAATATTCCTTTACGTGCTAAGGGGTATCTAGAGAGTGGGATAGGTTTAATAACTACCCTAACCCTAACGCGTACCCTAACCCTAACCCCTACCCTAACCCTAACACGTACCCTAATCCTAACCCGTACCCTAAACCGAGCCCTAACCCTAACACTAACCCTAACCCTAACCCTAACCCATACCCTACGCCGTACCCGAACCCCTCCCCGAACCCCTACCCTAAGCCGTACCCTAACCCTAACCCTAAGCCTAACCCTAACCCTAGGCTACCCTTGACTGCTTCTGCCTCCAATAGATTTCCTAAGCACTAGTGTTTTAAGGAACAGCTTAAAAAGAGAATCCTAATGTGATTTCTTTATAATGTATGTGTTCCTTATTTTATCCTAGTGTCTAAACTCTTCTCCATGGCTGGACCCCCAAATAATATTCCTTTACGTGCTAAGGGGTATCTAGAGAGTGGGATAGGTTTAATAACTACCCTAACCCTAACGCGTACCCTAACCCTAACCCCTACCCTAACCCTAACACGTACCCTTATCCTAACCCGTACCCTAAACCGAGCCCTAACCCTAACACTAACCCTAACCCTAACCCTAACCCATACCCTACGCCGTACCCGAACCCCTCCCCAAACCCGTACCCTAAGCCGTACCCTAAGCCTAACCCTAAGCCTAACCCTAACCCTAAGCTACCCTTGACTGCTTCTGCCTCCAATAGATTTCCTAAGCACTAGTGTTGTAAGGAACAGCTTAAAAAGAGAATCCTAATGTGATTTCTTTATAATGGGTGTGTTCCTTATCTTATCCTAGTGTCTAAACTCTTCTCCATGGCTGCACCCCCAAATAATATTCCTTTACGTGCTAAGGGGTATCTAGAGAGTGGGATAGGTTTAATAACTACCCTAACCCTAACGCGTACCCTAACCCTAACCCCTACCCTAACCCTAACACGTACCCTAATCCTAACCCGTACCCTAAACCGAGCCCTAACCCTAACACTAACCCTAACCCTAACCCATACCCTACGCCGTACCCGAACCCCTCCCCGAACCCCTACCCTAAGCCGTACCCTAACCCTAACCCTAAGCCTAACCCTAACCCTAGGCTACCCTTGACTGCTTCTGCCTCCAATAGATTTCCTAAGCACTAGTGTTGTAAGGAACAGCTTAAAAAGAGAATCCTAATGTGATTTCTTTATAATGGGTGTGTTCCTTATCTTATCCTAGTGTCTAAACTCTTCTCCATGGCTGCACCCCCAAATAATATTCCTTTACGTGCTAAGGGGTATCTAGAGAGTGGGATAGGTTTAATAACTACCCTAACCCTAACGCGTACCCTAACCCTAACCCCTACCCTAACCCTAACACGTACCCTAATCCTAACCCGTACCCTAAACCGAGCCCTAACCCTAACCCTAACCCTAACCCTAACCCATACCCTACGCCGTACCCGAACCCCTCCCCGAACCCCTACCCTAAGCCGTACCCTAACCCTAACCCTAAGCCTAACCCTAACCCTAGGCTACCCTTGACTGCTTCTGCCTCCAATAGATTTCCTAAGCACTAGTGTTTTAAGGAACAGCTTAAAAAGAGAATCCTAATGTGATTTCTTTATAATGTATGTGTTCCTTATTTTATCCTAGTGTCTAAACTCTTCTCCATGGCTGGACCCCCAAATAATATTCCTTTACGTGCTAAGGGGTATCTAGAGAGTGGGATAGGTTTAATAACTACCCTAACCCTAACGCGTACCCTAACCCTAACCCCTACCCTAACCCTAACACGTACCCTAATCCTAACCCGTACCCTAAACCGAGCCCTAACCCTAACACTAACCCTAACCCTAACCCTAACCCATACCCTACGCCGTACCCGAACCCTAAGCCGTACCCTAAGCCTAACCCTAAGCCTAACCCTAACCCTAGGCTACCCTTGACTGCTTCTGCCTCCAATAGATTTCCTAAGCACTAGTGTTTTAAGGAACAGCTTAAAAAGAGAATCCTAATGTGATTTCTTTATAATGTATGTGTTCCTTATTTTATCCTAGTGTCTAAACTCTTCTCCATGGCTGGACCCGCAAATAATATTCCTTTACGTGCTAAGGGGTATCTAGAGAGTGGGATAGGTTTAATAACTACCCTAACCCTAACGCGTACCCTAACCCTAACACCTACCCTAACCCTAACACGTACCCTAATCCTAACCCGTACCCTAAACCGAGCCCTAACCCTAACACTAACCCTAACCCTAACCCTAACCCATACCCTACGCCGTACCCGAACCCCTCCCCAAACCCGTACCCTAAGCCGTACCCTAAGCCTAACCCTAAGCCTAACCCTAACCCTAGGCTACCCTTGACTGCTTCTGCCTCCAATAGATTTCCTAAGCACTAGTGTTGTAAGGAACAGCTTAAAAAGAGAATCCTAATGTGATTTCTTTATAATGGGTGTGTTCCTTATCTTATCCTAGTGTCTAAACTCTTCTCCATGGCTGCACCCCCAAATAATATTCCTTTACGTGCTAAGGGGTATCTAGAGAGTGGGATAGGTTTAATAACTACCCTAACCCTAACGCGTACCCTAACCCTAACCCCTACCCTAACCCTAACACGTACCCTAATCCTAACCCGTACCCTAAACCGAGCCCTAACCCTAACACTAACCCTAACCCTAACCCTAACCCATACCCTACGCCGTACCCGAACCCCTCCCCGAACCCCTACCCTAAGCCGTACCCTAACCCTAACCCTAAGCCTAACCCTAACCCTAGGCTACCCTTGACTGCTTCTGCCTCCAATAGATTTCCTAAGCACTAGTGTTTGAAGGAACAGCTTAAAAAGAGAATCCTAATGTGATTTCTTTATAATGTATGTGTTCCTTATCTTATCCTAGTGTCTAAACTCTTCTCCATGGCTGGACCCCCAAATAATATTCCTTTACGTGCTAAGGGGTATCTAGAGAGTGGGATAGGTTTAATAACTACCCTAACCCTAACGCGTACCCTAACCCTAACACCTACCCTAACCCTAACACGTACCCTAATCCTAACCCGTACCCTAAACCGAGCCCTAACCCTAACACTAACCCTAACCCTAACCCTAACCCATACCCTACGCCGTACCCGAACACTAAGCCGTACCCTAAGCCTAACCCTAAGCCTAACCCTAACCCTAGGCTACCCTTGACTGCTTCTGCCTCCAATAGATTTCCTAAGCACTAGTGTTTGAAGGAACAGCTTAAAAAGAGAATCCTAATGTGATTTCTTTATAATGGGTGTGTTCCTTATCTTATCCTAGTGTCTAAACTCTTCTCCATGGCTGGACCCCCAAATAATATTCCTTTACGTGCTAAGGGGTATCTAGAGAGTGGGATAGGTTTAATAACTACCCTAACCCTAACGCGTACCCTAACCCTAACCCCTACCCTAACCCTAACACGTACCCTAATCCTAACCCGTACCCTAAACCGAGCCCTAACCCTAACACTAACCCTAACCCTAACCCTAACCCATACCCTACGCCGTACCCGAACCCCTCCCCGAACCCCTACCCTAAGCCGTACCCTAACCCTAACCCTAAGCCTAAACCTAACCCTAGGCTACCTTTGACTGCTTCTGCCTCCAATAGATTTCCTAAGCACTAGTGTTTTAAGGAACAGCTTAAAAAGAGAATCCTAATGTGATTTCTTTATAATGTATGTGTTCCTTATTTTATCCTAGTGTCTAAACTCTTCTCCATGGCTGGACCCCCAAATAATATTCCTTTACGTGCTAAGGGGTATCTAGAGAGTGGGATAGGTTTAATAACTACCCTAACCCTAACGCGTACCCTAACCCTAACCCCTACCCTAACCCTAACACGTACCCTAATCCTAACCCGTACCCTAAACCGAGCCCTAACCCTAACACTAACCCTAACCCTAACCCTAACCCATACCCTACGCCGTACCCGAACCCCTCCCCAAACCCGTACCCTAAGCCGTACCCTAAGCCTAACCCTAAGCCTAACCCTAACCCTAAGCTACCCTTGACTGCTTCTGCCTCCAATAGATTTCCTAAGCACTAGTGTTGTAAGGAACAGCTTAAAAAGAGAATCCTAATGTGATTTCTTTATAATGGGTGTGTTCCTTATCTTATCCTAGTGTCTAAACTCTTCTCCATGGCTGCACCCCCAAATAATATTCCTTTACGTGCTAAGGGGTATCTAGAGAGTGGGATAGGTTTAATAACTACCCTAACCCTAACGCGTACCCTAACCCTAACCCCTACCCTAACCCTAACACGTACCCTAATCCTAACCCGTACCCTAAACCGAGCCCTAACCCTAACACTAACCCTAACCCTAACCCATACCCTACGCCGTACCCGAACCCCTCCCCGAACCCCTACCCTAAGCCGTACCCTAACCCTAACCCTAAGCCTAACCCTAACCCTAGGCTACCCTTGACTGCTTCTGCCTCCAATAGATTTCCTAAGCACTAGTGTTTTAAGGAACAGCTTAAAAAGAGAATCCTAATGTGATTTCTTTATAATGTATGTGTTCCTTATTTTATCCTAGTGTCTAAACTCTTCTCCATGGCTGGACCCCCAAATAATATTCCTTTACGTGCTAAGGGGTATCTAGAGAGTGGGATAGGTTTAATAACTACCCTAACCCTAACGCGTACCCTAACCCTAACACCTACCCTAACCCTAACACGTACCCTAATCCTAACCCGTACCCTAAACCGAGCCCTAACCCTAACACTAACCCTAACCCTAACCCTAACCCATACCCTACGCCGTACCCGAACCCTAAGCCGTACCCTAAGCCTAACCCTAAGCCTAACCCTAACCCTAGGCTACCCTTGACTGCTTCTGCCTCCAATAGATTTCCTAAGCACTAGTGTTTGAAGGAACAGCTTAAAAAGAGAATCCTAATGTGATTTCTTTATAATGTATGTGTTCCTTATTTTATCCTAGTGTCTAAACTCTTCTCCATGGCTGGACCCGCAAATAATATTCCTTTACGTGCTAAGGGGTATCTAGAGAGTGGGATAGGTTTAATAACTACCCTAACCCTAACGCGTACCCTAACCCTAACACCTACCCTAACCCTAACACGTACCCTAATCCTAACCCGTACCCTAAACCGAGCCCTAACCCTAACACTAACCCTAACCCTAACCCTAACCCATACCCTACGCCGTACCCGAACCCCTCCCCAAACCCGTACCCTAAGCCGTACCCTAAGCCTAACCCTAAGCCTAACCCTAACCCTAGGCTACCCTTGACTGCTTCTGCCTCCAATAGATTTCCTAAGCACTAGTGTTGTAAGGAACAGCTTAAAAAGAGAATCCTAATGTGATTTCTTTATAATGGGTGTGTTCCTTATCTTATCCTAGTGTCTAAACTCTTCTCCATGGCTGCACCCCCAAATAATATTCCTTTACGTGCTAAGGGGTATCTAGAGAGTGGGATAGGTTTAATAACTACCCTAACCCTAACGCGTACCCTAACCCTAACCCCTACCCTAACCCTAACACGTACCCTAATCCTAACCCGTACCCTAAACCGAGCCCTAACCCTAACACTAACCCTAACCCTAACCCTAACCCATACCCTACGCCGTACCCGAACCCCTCCCCGAACCCCTACCCTAAGCCGTACCCTAACCCTAACCCTAAGCCTAACCCTAACCCTAGGCTACCCTTGACTGCTTCTGCCTCCAATAGATTTCCTAAGCACTAGTGTTTGAAGGAACAGCTTAAAAAGAGAATCCTAATGTGATTTCTTTATAATGTATGTGTTCCTTATCTTATCCTAGTGTCTAAACTCTTCTCCATGGCTGGACCCCCAAATAATATTCCTTTACGTGCTAAGGGGTATCTAGAGAGTGGGATAGGTTTAATAACTACCCTAACCCTAACGCGTACCCTAACCCTAACACCTACCCTAACCCTAACACGTACCCTAATCCTAACCCGTACCCTAAACCGAGCCCTAACCCTAACACTAACCCTAACCCTAACCCTAACCCATACCCTACGCCGTACCCGAACCCTAAGCCGTACCCTAAGCCTAACCCTAAGCCTAACCCTAACCCTAGGCTACCCTTGACTGCTTCTGCCTCCAATAGATTTCCTAAGCACTAGTGTTTTAAGGAACAGCTTAAAAAGAGAATCCTAATGTGATTTCTTTATAATGTATGTGTTCCTTATTTTATCCTAGTGTCTAAACTCTTCTCCATGGCTGGACCCCCAAATAATATTCCTTTACGTGCTAAGGGGTATCTAGAGAGTGGGATAGGTTTAATAACTACCCTAACCCTAACGCGTACCCTAACCCTAACCCCTACCCTAACCCTAACACGTACCCTAATCCTAACCCGTACCCTAAACCGAGCCCTAACCCTAACACTAACCCTAACCCTAACCCTAACCCATACCCTACGCCGTACCCGAACCCCTCCCCAAACCCGTACCCTAAGCCGTACCCTAAGCCTAACCCTAAGCCTAACCCTAACCCTAGGCTACCCTTGACTGCTTCTGCCTCCAATAGATTTCCTAAGCACTAGTGTTGTAAGGAACAGCTTAAAAAGAGAATCCTAATGTGATTTCTTTATAATGTATGTGTTCCTTATTTTATCCTAGTGTCTAAACTCTTCTCCATGGCTGCACCCCCAAATAATATTCCTTTACGTGCTAAGGGGTATCTAGAGAGTGGGATAGGTTTAATAACTACCCTAACCCTAACGCGTACCCTAACCCTAACCCCTACCCTAACCCTAACACGTACCCTAATCCTAACCCGTACCCTAAACCGAGCCCTAACCCTAACACTAACCCTAACCCTAACCCTAACCCATACCCTACGCCGTACCCGAACCCTAAGCCGTACCCTAAGCCTAACCCTAAGCCTAACCCTAACCCTAGGCTACCCTTGACTGCTTCTGCCTCCAATAGATTTCCTAAGCACTAGTGTTTGAAGGAACAGCTTAAAAAGAGAATCCTAATGTGATTTCTTTATAATGGGTGTGTTCCTTATCTTATCCTAGTGTCTAAACTCTTCTCCATGGCTGGACCCCCAAATAATATTCCTTTACGTGCTAAGGGGTATCTAGAGAGTGGGATAGGTTTAATAACTACCCTAACCCTAACGCGTACCCTAACCCTAACCCCTACCCTAACCCTAACACGTACCCTAATCCTAACCCGTACCCTAAACCGAGCCCTAACCCTAACACTAACCCTAACCCTAACCCTAACCCATACCCTACGCCGTACCCGAACCCCTCCCCGAACCCCTACCCTAAGCCGTACCCTAACCCTAACCCTAAGCCTAACCCTAACCCTAGGCTACCCTTGACTGCTTCTGCCTCCAATAGATTTCCTAAGCACTAGTGTTTCAAGGAACAGCTTAAAAAGAGAATCCTAATGTGATTTCTTTATAATGTATGTGTTCCTTATTTTATCCTAGTGTCTAAACTCTTCTCCATGGCTGGACCCCCAAATAATATTCCTTTACGTGCTAAGGGGTATCTAGAGAGTGGGATAGGTTTAATAACTACCCTAACCCTAACGCGTACCCTAACCCTAACACCTACCCTAACCCTAACATGTACCCTAATCCTAACCCGTACCCTAAACCGAGCCCTAACCCTAACACTAACCCTAACCCTAACCCTAACCCATACCCTACGCCGTACCCGAACCCTAAGCCGTACCCTAAGCCTAACCCTAAGCCTAACCCTAACCCTAGGCTACCCTTGACTGCTTCTGCCTCCAATAGATTTCCTAAGCACTAGTGTTTCAAGGAACAGCTTAAAAAGAGAATCCTAATGTGATTTCTTTATAATGTATGTGTTCCTTATTTTATCCTAGTGTCTAAACTCTTCTCCATGGCTGGACCCCCAAATAATATTCCTTTACGTGCTAAGGGGTATCTAGAGAGTGGGATAGGTTTAATAACTACCCTAACCCTAACGCGTACCCTAACCCTAACCCCTACCCTAACCCTAACACGTACCCTAATCCTAACCCGTACCCTAAACCGAGCCCTAACCCTAACACTAACCCTAACCCTAACCCTAACCCATACCCTACGCCGTACCCGAACCCCTCCCCAAACCCGTACCCTAAGCCGTACCCTAAGCCTAACCCTAAGCCTAACCCTAACCCTAAGCTACCCTTGACTGCTTCTGCCTCCAATAGATTTCCTAAGCACTAGTGTTGTAAGGAACAGCTTAAAAAGAGAATCCTAATGTGATTTCTTTATAATGGGTGTGTTCCTTATCTTATCCTAGTGTCTAAACTCTTCTCCATGGCTGCACCCCCAAATAATATTCCTTTACGTGCTAAGGGGTATCTAGAGAGTGGGATAGGTTTAATAACTACCCTAACCCTAACGCGTACCCTAACCCTAACCCCTACCCTAACCCTAACACGTACCCTAATCCTAACCCGTACCCTAAACCGAGCCCTAACCCTAACACTAACCCTAACCCTAACCCATACCCTACGCCGTACCCGAACCCCTCCCCGAACCCCTACCCTAAGCCGTACCCTAACCCTAACCCTAAGCCTAACCCTAACCCTAGGCTACCCTTGACTGCTTCTGCCTCCAATAGATTTCCTAAGCACTAGTGTTTTAAGGAACAGCTTAAAAAGAGAATCCTAATGTGATTTCTTTATAATGTATGTGTTCCTTATTTTATCCTAGTGTCTAAACTCTTCTCCATGGCTGGACCCCCAAATAATATTCCTTTACGTGCTAAGGGGTATCTAGAGAGTGGGATAGGTTTAATAACTACCCTAACCCTAACGCGTACCCTAACCCTAACACCTACCCTAACCCTAACACGTACCCTAATCCTAACCCGTACCCTAAACCGAGCCCTAACCCTAACACTAACCCTAACCCTAACCCTAACCCATACCCTACGCCGTACCCGAACCCTAAGCCGTACCCTAAGCCTAACCCTAAGCCTAACCCTAACCCTAGGCTACCCTTGACTGCTTCTGCCTCCAATAGATTTCCTAAGCACTAGTGTTTGAAGGAACAGCTTAAAAAGAGAATCCTAATGTGATTTCTTTATAATGTATGTGTTCCTTATTTTATCCTAGTGTCTAAACTCTTCTCCATGGCTGGACCCGCAAATAATATTCCTTTACGTGCTAAGGGGTATCTAGAGAGTGGGATAGGTTTAATAACTACCCTAACCCTAACGCGTACCCTAACCCTAACACCTACCCTAACCCTAACACGTACCCTAATCCTAACCCGTACCCTAAACCGAGCCCTAACCCTAACACTAACCCTAACCCTAACCCTAACCCATACCCTACGCCGTACCCGAACCCCTCCCCAAACCCGTACCCTAAGCCGTACCCTAAGCCTAACCCTAAGCCTAACCCTAACCCTAGGCTACCCTTGACTGCTTCTGCCTCCAATAGATTTCCTAAGCACTAGTGTTGTAAGGAACAGCTTAAAAAGAGAATCCTAATGTGATTTCTTTATAATGGGTGTGTTCCTTATCTTATCCTAGTGTCTAAACTCTTCTCCATGGCTGCACCCCCAAATAATATTCCTTTACGTGCTAAGGGGTATCTAGAGAGTGGGATAGGTTTAATAACTACCCTAACCCTAACGCGTACCCTAACCCTAACCCCTACCCTAACCCTAACACGTACCCTAATCCTAACCCGTACCCTAAACCGAGCCCTAACCCTAACACTAACCCTAACCCTAACCCTAACCCATACCCTACGCCGTACCCGAACCCCTCCCCGAACCCCTACCCTAAGCCGTACCCTAACCCTAACCCTAAGCCTAACCCTAACCCTAGGCTACCCTTGACTGCTTCTGCCTCCAATAGATTTCCTAAGCACTAGTGTTTGAAGGAACAGCTTAAAAAGAGAATCCTAATGTGATTTCTTTATAATGTATGTGTTCCTTATCTTATCCTAGTGTCTAAACTCTTCTCCATGGCTGGACCCCCAAATAATATTCCTTTACGTGCTAAGGGGTATCTAGAGAGTGGGATAGGTTTAATAACTACCCTAACCCTAACGCGTACCCTAACCCTAACACCTACCCTAACCCTAACACGTACCCTAATCCTAACCCGTACCCTAAACCGAGCCCTAACCCTAACACTAACCCTAACCCTAACCCTAACCCATACCCTACGCCGTACCCGAACCCTAAGCCGTACCCTAAGCCTAACCCTAAGCCTAACCCTAACCCTAGGCTACCCTTGACTGCTTCTGCCTCCAATAGATTTCCTAAGCACTAGTGTTTGAAGGAACAGCTTAAAAAGAGAATCCTAATGTGATTTCTTTATAATGGGTGTGTTCCTTATCTTATCCTAGTGTCTAAACTCTTCTCCATGGCTGGACCCCCAAATAATATTCCTTTACGTGCTAAGGGGTATCTAGAGAGTGGGATAGGTTTAATAACTACCCTAACCCTAACGCGTACCCTAACCCTAACCCCTACCCTAACCCTAACACGTACCCTAATCCTAACCCGTACCCTAAACCGAGCGCTAACCCGAACACTAACCCTAACCCTAACCCTAACCCATACCCTACGCCGTACCCGAACCCCTCCCCGAACCCCTACCCTAAGCCGTACCCTAACCCTAACCCTAAGCCTAACCCTAACCCTAGGCTACCCTTGACTGCTTCTGCCTCCAATAGATTTCCTAAGCACTAGTGTTTTAAGGAACAGCTTAAAAAGAGAATCCTAATGTGATTTCTTTATAATGTATGTGTTCCTTATTTTATCCTAGTGTCTAAACTCTTCTCCATGGCTGGACCCCCAAATAATATTCCTTTACGTGCTAAGGGGTATCTAGAGAGTGGGATAGGTTTAATAACTACCCTAACCCTAACGCGTACCCTAACCCTAACCCCTACCCTAACCCTAACACGTACCCTAATCCTAACCCGTACCCTAAACCGAGCCCTAACCCTAACACTAACCCTAACCCTAACCCTAACCCATACCCTACGCCGTACCCGAACCCCTCCCCAAACCCGTACCCTAAGCCGTACCCTAAGCCTAACCCTAAGCCTAACCCTAACCCTAGGCTACCCTTGACTGCTTCTGCCTCCAATAGATTTCCTAAGCACTAGTGTTGTAAGGAACAGCTTAAAAAGAGAATCCTAATGTGATTTCTTTATAATGTATGTGTTCCTTATTTTATCCTAGTGTCTAAACTCTTCTCCATGGCTGCACCCCCAAATAATATTCCTTTACGTGCTAAGGGGTATCTAGAGAGTGGGATAGGTTTAATAACTACCCTAACCCTAACGCGTACCCTAACCCTAACCCCTACCCTAACCCTAACACGTACCCTAATCCTAACCCGTACCCTAAACCGAGCCCTAACCCTAACACTAACCCTAACCCTAACCCTAACCCATACCCTACGCCGTACCCGAACCCTAAGCCGTACCCTAAGCCTAACCCTAAGCCTAACCCTAACCCTAGGCTACCCTTGACTGCTTCTGCCTCCAATAGATTTCCTAAGCACTAGTGTTTGAAGGAACAGCTTAAAAAGAGAATCCTAATGTGATTTCTTTATAATGGGTGTGTTCCTTATCTTATCCTAGTGTCTAAACTCTTCTCCATGGCTGGACCCCCAAATAATATTCCTTTACGTGCTAAGGGGTATCTAGAGAGTGGGATAGGTTTAATAACTACCCTAACCCTAACGCGTACCCTAACCCTAACCCCTACCCTAACCCTAACACGTACCCTAATCCTAACCCGTACCCTAAACCGAGCCCTAACCCTAACACTAACCCTAACCCTAACCCTAACCCATACCCTACGCCGTACCCGAACCCCTCCCCGAACCCCTACCCTAAGCCGTACCCTAACCCTAACCCTAAGCCTAACCCTAACCCTAGGCTACCCTTGACTGCTTCTGCCTCCAATAGATTTCCTAAGCACTAGTGTTTCAAGGAACAGCTTAAAAAGAGAATCCTAATGTGATTTCTTTATAATGTATGTGTTCCTTATTTTATCCTAGTGTCTAAACTCTTCTCCATGGCTGGACCCCCAAATAATATTCCTTTACGTGCTAAGGGGTATCTAGAGAGTGGGATAGGTTTAATAACTACCCTAACCCTAACGCGTACCCTAACCCTAACACCTACCCTAACCCTAACATGTACCCTAATCCTAACCCGTACCCTAAACCGAGCCCTAACCCTAACACTAACCCTAACCCTAACCCTAACCCATACCCTACGCCGTACCCGAACCCTAAGCCGTACCCTAAGCCTAACCCTAAGCCTAACCCTAACCCTAGGCTACCCTTGACTGCTTCTGCCTCCAATAGATTTCCTAAGCACTAGTGTTTGAAGGAACAGCTTAAAAAGAGAATCCTAATGTGATTTCTTTATAATGGGTGTGTTCCTTATTTTATCCTAGTGTCTAAACTCTTCTCCATGGCTGGACCCGCAAATAATATTCCTTTACGTGCTAAGGGGTATCTAGAGAGTGGGATAGGTTTAATAACTACCCTAACCCTAACGCGTACCCTAACCCTAACACCTACCCTAACCCTAACACGTACCCTAATCCTAACCCGTACCCTAAACCGAGCCCTAACCCTAACACTAACCCTAACCCTAACCCTAACCCATACCCTACGCCGTACCCGAACCCCTCCCCAAACCCGTACCCTAAGCCGTACCCTAAGCCTAACCCTAAGCCTAACCCTAACCCTAGGCTACCCTTGACTGCTTCTGCCTCCAATAGATTTCCTAAGCACTAGTGTTGTAAGGAACAGCTTAAAAAGAGAATCCTAATGTGATTTCTTTATAATGGGTGTGTTCCTTATCTTATCCTAGTGTCTAAACTCTTCTCCATGGCTGCACCCCCAAATAATATTCCTTTACGTGCTAAGGGGTATCTAGAGAGTGGGATAGGTTTAATAACTACCCTAACCCTAACGCGTACCCTAACCCTAACCCCTACCCTAACCCTAACACGTACCCTAATCCTAACCCGTACCCTAAACCGAGCCCTAACCCTAACACTAACCCTAACCCTAACCCTAACCCATACCCTACGCCGTACCCGAACCCCTCCCCGAACCCTTACCCTAAGCCATACCCTAAGCCTAACCCTAAGCCTAACCCTAACCCTAGGCTACCCTTGACTGCTTCTGCCTCCAATAGATTTCCTAAGCACTAGTGTTTGAAGGAACAGCTTAAAAAGAGAATCCTAATGTGATTTCTTTATAATGTATGTGTTCCTTATCTTATCCTAGTGTCTAAACTCTTCTCCATGGCTGGACCCCCAAATAATATTCCTTTACGTGCTAAGGGGTATCTAGAGAGTGGGATAGGTTTAATAACTACCCTAACCCTAACGCGTACCCTAACCCTAACACCTACCCTAACCCTAACACGTACCCTAATCCTAACCCGTACCCTAAACCGAGCCCTAACCCTAACACTAACCCTAACCCTAACCCTAACCCATACCCTACGCCGTACCCGAACCCTAAGCCGTACCCTAAGCCTAACCCTAAGCCTAACCCTAACCCTAGGCTACCCTTGACTGCTTCTGCCTCCAATAGATTTCCTAAGCACTAGTGTTTGAAGGAACAGCTTAAAAAGAGAATCCTAATGTGATTTCTTTATAATGGGTGTGTTCCTTATCTTATCCTAGTGTCTAAACTCTTCTCCATGGCTGGACCCCCAAATAATATTCCTTTACGTGCTAAGGGGTATCTAGAGAGTGGGATAGGTTTAATAACTACCCTAACCCTAACGCGTACCCTAACCCTAACCCCTACCCTAACCCTAACACGTACCCTAATCCTAACCCGTACCCTAAACCGAGCCCTAACCCTAACACTAACCCTAACCCTAACCCTAACCCATACCCTACGCCGTACCCGAACCCCTACCCTAAGCCGTACCCTAACCCTAACCCTAAGCCTAACCCTAACCCTAGGCTACCCTTGACTGCTTCTGCCTCCAATAGATTTCCTAAGCACTAGTGTTTCAAGGAACAGCTTAAAAAGAGAATCCTAATGTGATTTCTTTATAATGTATGTGTTCCTTATTTTATCCTAGTGTCTAAACTCTTCTCCATGGCTGGACCCGCAAATAATATTCCTTTACGTGCTAAGGGGTATCTAGAGAGTGGGATAGGTTTAATAACTACCCTAACCCTAACGCGTACCCTAACCCTAACCCCTACCCTAACCCTAACACGTACCCTAATCCTAACCCGTACCCTAAACCGAGCCCTAACCCTAACACTAACCCTAACCCTCACCCTAACCCATACCCTACGCCGTACCCGAACCCCTCCCCGAACCCCTACCCTAAGCCGTACCCTAACCCTAACCCTAAGCCTAACCCTAACCCTAGGCTACCCTTGACTGCTTCTGCCTCCAATAGATTTCCTAAGCACTAGTGTTTTAAGGAACAGCTTAAAAAGAGAATCCTAATGTGATTTCTTTATAATGTATGTGTTCCTTATTTTATCCTAGTGTCTAAACTCTTCTCCATGTCTGGACCCCCAAATAATATTCCTTTACGTGCTAAGGGGTATCTAGAGAGTGGGATAGGTTTAATAACTACCCTAACCCTAACGCGTACCCTAACCCTAACCCCTACCCTAACCCTAACACGTACCCTAATCCTAACCCGTACCCTAAACCGAGCCCTAACCCTAACACTAACCCTAACCCTAACCCTAACCCATACCCTACGCCGTACCCGAACCCCTCCCCAAACCCGTACCCTAAGCCGTACCCTAAGCCTAACCCTAAGCCTAACCCTAACCCTAGGTTACCCTTGACTGCTTCTGCCTCCAATAGATTTCCTAAGCACTAGTGTTGTAAGGAACAGCTTAAAAAGAGAATCCTAATGTGATTTCTTTATAATGGGTGTGTTCCTTATCTTATCCTAGTGTCTAAACTCTTCTCCATGGCTGCACCCCCAAATAATATTCCTTTACGTGCTAAGGGGTATCTAGAGAGTGGGATAGGTTTAATAACTACCCTAACCCTAACGCGTACCCTAACCCTAACCCCTACCCTAACCCTAACACGTACCCTAATCCTAACCCGTACCCTAAACCGAGCCCTAACCCTAACACTAACCCTAACCCTAACCCTAACCGATACCCTACGCCGTACCCGAACCCCTCCCCGAACCCGTACCCTAAGCAGTACCCTAAGCCTAACCCTAAGCCTAACCCTAACCCTAGGCTACCCTTGACTGCTTCTGCCTCCAATAGATTTCCTAAGCACTAGTGTTTTAAGGAACAGCTTAAAAAGAGAATCCTAATGTGATTTCTTTATAATGTATGTGTTCCTTATTTTATCCTAGTGTCTAAACTCTTCTCCATGGCTGGACCCCCAAATAATATTCCTTTACGTGCTAAGGGGTATCTAGAGAGTGGGATAGGTTTAATAACTACCCTAACCCTAACGCGTACCCTAACCCTAACCCCTACCCTAACCCTAACACGTACCCTAATCCTAACCCGTACCCTAAACCGAGCCCTAACCCTAACACTAACCCTAACCCTAACCCTAACCCATACCCTACGCCGTACCCGAACCCCTCCCCGAACCCCTACCCTAAGCCGTACCCTAACCCTAACCCTAAGCCTAACCCTAACCCTAGGCTACCCTTGACTGCTTCTGCCTCCAAAGATTTCCTAAGCACTAGTGTTTGAAGGAACAGCTTAAAAAGAGAATCCTAATGTGATTTCTTTATAATGGGTGTGTTCCTTATCTTATCCTAGTGTCTAAACTCTTCTCCATGGCTGCACCCCCAAATAATATTCCTTTACGTGCTAAGGGGTATCTAGAGAGTGGGATAAGTTTAATAACTACCCTAACCCTAACGCGTACCCTAACCCTAACACCTACCCTAACCCTAACACGTACCCTAATCCTAACCCGTACCCTAAACCGAGCCCTAACCCTAACACTAACCCTAACCCTAACCCTAACCCATACCCTACGCCGTACCCGAACCCCTCCCCGAACCCGTACCCTAAGCCGTACCCTAAGCCTAACCCTAAGCCTAACCCTAACCCTAGGCTACCCTTGACTGCTTCTGCCTCCAATAGATTTCCTAAGCACTAGTGTTTTAAGGAACAGCTTAAAAAGAGAATCCTAATGTGATTTCTTTATAATGTATGTGTTCCTTATTTTATCCTAGTGTCTAAACTCTTCTCCATGGCTGGACCCCCAAATAATATTCCTTTACGTGCTAAGGGGTATCTAGAGAGTGGGATAGGTTTAATAACTACCCTAACCCTAACGCGTACCCTAACCCTAACCCCTACCCTAACCCTAACACGTACCCTAATCCTAACCCGTACCCTAAACCAAGCCCTAACCCTAACACTAACCCTAACCCTAACCCTAACCCATACCCTACGCCGTACCCGAACCCCTCCCCGAATCCCTACCCTAAGCCGTACCCTAACCCTAACCCTAAGCCTAACCCTAACCCTAGGCTACCCTTGACTGCTTCTGCCTCCAATAGATTTCCTAAGCACTAGCGTTTTAAGGAACAGCTTAAAAAGAGAATCCTAATGTGATTTCTTTATAATGTATGTGTTCCTTATTTTATCCTAGTGTCTAAACTCTTCTCCATGGCTGGACCCCCAAATAATATTCCTTTACGTGCTAAGGGGTATCTAGAGAGTGGGATAGGTTTAATAACTACCCTAACCCTAACGCGTACCCTAACCCTAACCCCTACCCTAACCCTAACACGTACCCTAATCCTAACCCGTACCCTAAACCGAGCCCTAACCCTAACACTAACCCTAACCCTAACCCTAACCCATACCCTACGCCGTACCCGAACCCCTCCACAAACCCGTACCCTAAGCCGTACCCTAAGCCTAACCCTAAGCCTAACCCTAACCCTAGGCTACCCTTGACTGCTTCTGCCTCCAATAGATTTCCTAAGCACTAGTGTTTGAAGGAACAGCTTAAAAAGAGAATCCTAATGTGATTTCTTTATAATGGGTGTGTTCCTTATCTTATCCTAGTGTCTAAACTCTTCTCCATGGCTGCACCCCCAAATAATATTCCTTTACGTGCTAAGGGGTATCTAGAGAGTGGGATAGGTTTAATAACTACCCTAACCCTAACGCGTACCCTAACCCTAACCCCTACCCTAACCCTAAAACGTACCCTAATCCTAAACCGTACACTAAACCGAGCCCTAACCCTAACTCAAACCCTAACCCTAACCCTAACCCATACCCTACGCCGTACCCGAACCCCTCCCCGAACCCGTACCCTAAGCCGTACCCTAACCCTAACCCTAAGCCTAACCCTAACCCTAGGCTACCCTTGACTGGTTCTGCCTCCAATAGATTTCCTAAGCACTAGTGTTTGAAGGAACAGCTTAAAAAGAGAATCCTAATGTGATTTCTTTATAATGGGAGTGTTCCTTATCTTATCCTAGTGTCTAAACTCTTCTCCATGGCTGGACCCCCAAATAATATTCCTTTACGTGCTAACGGATATCTAGAGAGTGGGATAGGTTTAATAACTACCCTAACCCTAACACGTACCCTAACCCTAACCCCTACCCTAACCCTAACACGTACCCTAATCCTAACCCGTACCCTGAACCGAGCCCTAACCCTAACACTAACCCTAACCCTAACCCTAACCCATACCCTACGCCGTACCCGAACCCCTCCCCGAACCCGTACCCTAAGCCGTACCCTAAGCCTAACCCTAAGCCTAACCCTAACCCTAGGCTACCCTTGACTGCTTCTGCCTCCAATAGATTTCCTAAGCACTAGTGTTTTAAGGAACGGCTTAAAAACAGAATCCTAATGTGATTTCTTTATAATGGGTGTGTTCCTTATCTTATCCTAGTGTCTAAACTCTTCTCCATGGCTGGACCCCCAAATAATATTCCTTTACGTGCTAAGGGGTATCTAGAGAGTGGGATAGGTTTAATAACTACCCTAACCCTAACGCGTACCCTAACCCTAACTCCTACCCTAACCCTAACACGTACCCTAATCCTAACCCGTACCCTAAACTGAGCCCTAACCCTAACACTAACCCTAACCCTAACCCTAACCCATACCCTACACTGTACCCGAACCCCTCCCCGAAACCGTACCCTAAGCCGTACCCTAACCCTAACCCTAAGCCTAACCCTAACCCTAGGCTACCCTTGACTGCTTCTGCCTCCAATAGATTTCCTAAGCACTAGTGTTTGAAGGAACAGCTTAAAAAGAGAATCCTAATGTGATTTCTTTATAATGGGTGTGTTCCTTATCTTATCCTAGTGTCTAAACTCTTCTCCATGGCTGGACCCCCAAATAATATTCCTTTACGTGCTAAGGGGTATCTAGAGAGTGGGATAGGTTTAATAACTACCCTAAACCTAACGCGTACCCTAACCCTAACCCCTACCCTAACCCTAACCCGTACCCTAATCCTAACCCGTACCCTAAACCGAGCCCTAACCCTAACACTAACCCTAACCCTAACCCTAACCCATACCCTACGCCGTACCCGAACCCCTCCCCGAACCCGTACCCTAAGCCGTACCCTAAGCCTAACCCTAAGCCTAACACTAACCCTAGGCTACCCTTGACTGCTTCTGCCTCCAATAGATTTCCTAAGCACTAGTGTTTGAAGGAACAGCTTAAAAAGAGAATCCTAATGTGATTTCTTTATAATGGGTGTGTTCCTTATCTTATCCTAGTGTCTAAACTCTTCTCCATGGCTGGACCCCCAAATAATATTCCTTTACATGCTAAGGGGTATCTAGAGAGTGGGATAGGTTTAATAACTACCCTAACCCTAACGCGTACCCTAACCCTAACCCCTACCCTAACCCTAACACGTACCCTAATCCTAACCCGTACCCTGAACCGAGCCCTAACCCTAACACTAACCCTAACCCTAACCCTAACCCATACCCTACGCCGTACCCGAACCCCTCCCCGAACCCGTACCCTAAGCCGTACCCTAAGCCTAACCCTAAGCCTAACCCTAACCCTAGGCTACCCTTGACTGCTTCTGCCTCCAATAGATTTCCTAAGCACTAGTGTTTTAAGGAACGGCTTAAAAACAGAATCCTAATGTGATTTCTTTATAATGGGTGTGTTCCTTATCTTATCCTAGTGTCTAAACTCTTCTCCATGGCTGGACCCCCAAATAATATTCCTTTACGTGCTAAGGGGTATCTAGAGAGTGGGATAGGTTTAATAACTACCCTAACCCTAACGCGTACCCTAACCCTAACTCCTACCCTAACCCTAACACGTACCCTAATCCTAACCCGTACCCTAAACTGAGCCCTAACCCTAACACTAACCCTAACCCTAACCCTAACCCATACCCTACACTGTACCCGAACCCCTCCCCGAAACCGTACCCTAAGCCGTACCCTAACCCTAACCCTAAGCCTAACCCTAACCCTAGGCTACCCTTGACTGCTTCTGCCTCCAATAGATTTCCTAAGCACTAGTGTTTGAAGGAACAGCTTAAAAAGAGAATCCTAATGTGATTTCTTTATAATGGGTGTGTTCCTTATCTTATCCTAGTGTCTAAACTCTTCTCCATGGCTGGACCCCCAAATAATATTCCTTTACGTGCTAAGGGGTATCTAGAGAGTGGGATAGGTTTAATAACTACCCTAAACCTAACGCGTACCCTAACCCTAACCCCTACCCTAACCCTAACCCGTACCCTAATCCTAACCCGTACCCTAAACCGAGCCCTAACCCTAACACTAACCCTAACCCTAACCCTAACCCATACCCTACGCCGTACCCGAACCCCTCCCCGAACCCGTACCCTAAGCCGTACCCTAAGCCTAACCCTAAGCCTAACACTAACCCTAGGCTACCCTTGACTGCTTCTGCCTCCAATAGATTTCCTAAGCACTAGTGTTTGAAGGAACAGCTTAAAAAGAGAATCCTAATGTGATTTCTTTATAATGGGTGTGTTCCTTATCTTATCCTAGTGTCTAAACTCTTCTCCATGGCTGGACCCCCAAATAATATTCCTTTACATGCTAAGGGGTATCTAGAGAGTGGGATAGGTTTAATAACTACCCTAACCCTAACGCGTACCCTAACCCTAACCCCTACCCTAACCCTAAAACGTACCCTAATCCTAACCCGTACACTAAACCGAGCCCTAACCCTAACTCAAACCCTAACCCTAACCCATACCCTACGCCGTACCCGAACCCCTCCCCGAACCCGTACCCTAAGCCGTACCCTAACCCTAACCCTAACCCTAAGCCTAACCCTAGGCTACCCTTGACTGCTTCTGCCTCCAATAGATTTCCTAAGCACTAGTGTTTGAAGGAACAGCTTAAAAAGAGAATCCTAATGTGATTTCTTTATAATGGGTGTGTTCCTTATCTTATCCTAGTGTCTAAACTCTTCTCCATGGCTGGACCCCCAAATAATATTCCTTTACGTGCTAAGGGGTATCTAGAGAGTGGGATAGGTTTAATAACTACCCTAACCCTAACGCGTACCCTAACCCTAACCCCTACCCTAACCCTAACATGTACCCTAATCCTAACCCGTACACTAAACCGAGCCCTAACCCTAACTCAAACCCTAACCCTAACCCATACCCTACGCCGTACCCGAACCCCTCCCCGAACCCGTAGACTAAGCCGTACCCTAAGCCTAACCCTAAGCCTAACCCTAACCCTAGGCTACCCTTGACTGCTTCTGCCTCCAATAGATTTCCTAAGCACTAGTGTTTGAAGGAACAGCTTAAAAAGAGAATCCTAATGTGATTTCTTTATAATGGGTGTGTTCCTTATCTTATACTAGTGTCTAAACTCTTCTCCATGGCTGGACCCCCAAACAATATTCCTTTACATGCTAAGGGGTATCTAGAGAGTGGGATAGGTTTAATAACTACCCTAACCCTAACGCGTACCCTAACCCTAACCCCTACCCTAACCCTAAAACGTACCCTAATCCTAACCCGTACACTAAACCGAGCCCTAACCCTAACTCAAACCCTAACCCTAACCCTAACCCATACCCTATGCCGTACCCGAACCCCTCCCCGAACCCGTACCCTAAGCCGTACCCTAACCCTAACCCTAAGCCTAACCCTAACCCTAGGCTACCCTTGACTGCTTCTGCCTCCAATAGATTTCCTAAGCACTAGTGTTTGAAGGAACAGCTTAAAAAGAGAATCCTAATGTGATTTCTTTATAATGGGTGTGTTCCTTATCTTATCCTAGTGTCTAAACTCTTCTCCATGGCTGGACCCCCAAATAATATTCCTTTACGTGCTAAGGGGTATCTAGAGAGTGGGATAGGTTTAATAACTACCCTAACCCTAACGCGTACCCTAACCCTAACCCCTACCCTAACCCTAACATGTACCCTAATCCTAACCCGTACACTAAACCGAGCCCTAACCCTAACTCAAACCCTAACCCTAACCCATACCCTACGCCGTACCCGAACCCCTCCCCGAACCCGTAGACTAAGCCGTACCCTAAGCCTAACCCTAAGCCTAACCCTAACCCTAGGCTACCCTTGACTGCTTCTGCCTCCAATAGATTTCCTAAGCACTAGTGTTTGAAGGAACAGCTTAAAAAGAGAATCCTAATGTGATTTCTTTATAATGGGTGTGTTCCTTATCTTATCCTAGTGTCTAAACTCTTCTCCATGGCTGGACCCCCAAATAATATTCCTTTACGTGCTAAGGGGTATCTAGAGAGTGGGATAGGTTTAATAACTACCCTAACCCTAACACGTACCCTAACCCTAACACGTACCCTAATCCTAACCCGTACCCTAAACCGAGCCCTAACCCTAACACGAACCCTAACACTAACCGTAACCCATACCCTACGCCGTACCCGAACCCCTCCCCGAACCCCTACCCTAAGCCGTACCCTAACCCTAACCCTAAGCCTAACACTAACCCTAGGCTACCCTTGACTGCTTCTGCCTCCAATAGATTTCCTAAGCACTAGTGTTTTAAGGAACAACTTAAAAAGAGAATCCTAATGTGATTTGTTTATAATGTATGTGTTCCTTATTTTATCCTAGTGTCTAAACTCTTCTCCATGGCTGGACCCGCAAATAATATTCCTTTACGTGCTAAGGGGTATCTAGAGAGTGGGATAGGTTTAATAACTTCCCTAACCCTAACGCGTACCCTAACCCTAACCCCTACCCTAACCCTAACACGTACCCTAATCCTAACCCGTACCCTGAACCGAGCCCTAACCCTAACACTAACCCTAACCCTAACCCTAACCCATACCCTACGCCGTACCCGAACCCCTCCCCGAACCCGTACCCTAAGCCGTACCCTAAGCCTAACCCTAAGCCTAACCCTAACCCTAGGCTACCCTTGACTGCTTCTGCCTCCAATAGATTTCCTAAGCACTAGTGTTTGAAGAAACAGCTTAAAAAGAGAATCCTAATGTGATTTCTTTATAATGGGTGTGTTCCTTATCTTATCCTAGTGTCTAAACTCTTCTCCATGGCTGGACCCCCAAATAATATTCCTTTACGTGCTAAGGGGTATCTAGAGAGTGGGATAGGTTTAATAACTACCCTAACCCTAACACGTACCCTAACCCTAACCCCTACCCTAACCCTAACACGTACCCTAATCCTAACCCGTACCCTGAACCGAGCCCTAACCCTAACACTAACCCTAACCCTAACCCTAACCCATACCCTACGCCGTACCCGAACCCCTCCCCGAACCCGTACCCTAAGCCGTACCCTAAGCCTAACCCTAAGCCTAACCCTAACCCTAGGCTACCCTTGACTGCTTCTGCCTCCAATAGATTTCCTAAGCACTAGTGTTTGAAGGAACAGCTTAAAAAGAGAATCCTAATGTGATTTCTTTATAATGGGTGTGTTCCTTATCTTATCCTAGTGTCTAAACTCTTCTCCATGGCTGGACCCACAAATAATATACCTTTACGTGCTAAGGGGTATCTAGAGAGTGGGATAGGTTTAATAACTACCCTAACCCTAACGCGTACCCTAACCCTAACACCTACCCTAACCCTAAAACGTACCCTAATCCTAACCCGTACACTAAACCGAGCCCTAACCCTAACTCAAACCCTAAACCTAACCCATACCCTACGCCGTACCCGAACCCCTCCCCGAACCCGTACCCTAAGCCGTACCCTAAGCCTAACCCTAAGCCTAACCCTAACCCTAGGCTACCCTTGACTGCTTCTGCCTCCAATAGATTTCCTAAGCACTAGTGTTTGAAGGAACAGCTTAAAAAGAGAATCCTAATGTGATTTCTTTATAATGGGTGTGTTCCTTATCTTATCCTAGTGTCTAAACTCTTCTCCATGGCTGGACCCCCAAATAATATTCCTTTACGTGCTAAGGGGTATCTAGAGAGTGGGATAGGTTTAATAACTACCCTAACCCTAATGCGTACCCTAACCCTAACCCCTACCCTAACCCTAACACTTACCCTAATCCTAACCCGTACCCTAAACCGAGCCCTAACCCTAACACGAACCCTAACCCTAACCCTAACCCATACCCTACGCCGTACCCGAACCCCTCCCCGAACCCCTACCCTAAGCCGTACCCTAACCCTAAACCTAAGCCTAACCCTAACCCTAGGCTACCCTTGACTGCTTCTGCCTCCAATAGATTTCCTAATTACTAGTGTTTGAAGGAACGGCTTAAAAAGAGAATCCTAATGTGATTTCTTTATAATGGGTGTGTTCCTTATCTTATCCTAGTGTCTAAACTCTTCTCCATGGCTGGACCCCCAAATAATATTCCTTTACGTGCTAAGGGGTATCTAGAGAGTGGGATAGGTTTAATAACTACCCTAAACCTAACGCGTAACCTAACCCTAACCCCTACCCTAACCCTAACCCGTACCCTAATCCTAACCCGTACCCTAAACCGAGCCCTAACCCTAACACTAACCCTAACCCTAACCCTAACCCTAACCCTAACCCATACCCTACGCCGTACCCGAACCCCTCCCCGAACCCGTACCCTAAGCCGTACCCTAAGCCTAACCCTAAGCCTAACCCTAACCCTAGGCTACCCTTGACTGCTTCTGCCTCCAATAGATTTCCTAAGCACTAGTGTTTGAAGGAACAGCTTAAAAAGAGAATCCTAATGTGATTTCTTTATAATGGGTGTGTTCCTTATCTTATCCTAGTGTCTAAACTCTTCTCCATGGCTGGACCCCCAAATAATATTCCTTTACATGCTAAGGGGTATCTAGAGAGTGGGATAGGTTTAATAACTACCCTAACCCTAACGCGTACCCTAACCCTAACCCCTACCCTAACCCTAAAACGTACCCTAATCCTAACCCGTACACTAAACCGAGCCCTAAACCTAACTCAAACCCTAACCCTAACCCTAACCCATACCTTACGCCGTACCCGAACCCCTCCCCGAACCCGTACCCTAAGCCGTACCCTAACCCTAACCCTAAGCCTAACCCTAACCCTAGGCTACCCTTGACTGCTTCTGCCTCCAATAGATTTCCTAAGCACTAGTGTTTGAAGGAACAGCTTAAAAAGAGAATCCTAATGTGATTTCTTTATAATGGGTGTGTTCCTTATCTTATCCTAGTGTCTAAACTCTTCTCCATGGCTGGACCCCCAAATAATATTCCTTTACGTGCTAAGGGGTATCTAGAGAGTGGGATAGGTTTAATAACTACCCTAACACTAATGCGTACCCTAACCCTAACCCCTACCCTAACCCTAACACGTACCCTAATCCTAACCCGTACACTAAACCGAGCCCTAACCCTAACTCAAACCCTAACCTTAACCCATACCCTACGCCGTACCAGAACCCCTCCCCGAACCCGTAGACTAAGCCGTACCCTAAGCCTAACCCTAAGCCTAACCCTAACCCTAGGCTACCCTTGACTGCTTCTGCCTCCAATAGATTTCCTAAGCACTAGTGTTTGAAGGAACAGCTTAAAAAGAGAATCCTAATGTGATTTCTTTATAATGGGTGTGTTCCTTATCTTATCCTAGTGTGTAAACTCTTCTCCATGGCTGGACCCCCAAATAATATTCCTTTACGTGCTAAGGGGTATCTAGAGAGTGGGATAGGTTTAATAACTACCCTAACCCTAACACGTACCCTAACCCTAACCCCTACCCTAACCCTAACCCCTACCCTAACCCTAACACGTACCCTAATCCTAACCCGTACCCTGAACCGAGCCCTAACCCTAAGACTAACCCTAAGACTAACCCTAACCCATACCCTACGCCGTACCCGAACCCCTCCCCGAACCCGTACCCTAAGCCGTACCCTAAGCCTAACCCTAAGCCTAACCTTAACCCTAGGCTACCCTTGACTGCTTCTGCCTCCAATAGATTTCCTAAGCACTAGTGTTTTAAGGAACGGCTTAAAAACAGAATCCTAATGTGATTTCTTTATAATGGGTGTGTTCCTTATTTATCCTAGTGTCTAAACTCTTCTCCATGGCTGGACCCCCAAATAATATTCCTTTACGTGCTAAGGGGTATCTAGAGAGTGGGATAGGTTTACTAACTACCCTAACCTAATGCGTACCCTAACCCTAACCCCTACCCTAACCCTAACACGTACCCTAATCCTAACCCGTACCCTAAACCGAGCCCTAACCCTAACACTAACCCTAACCCTAACCCTAACCCATACCCTACGCCGTACCCGAACCCCTCCCCGAACCCCTACCCTAAGCCGTACCCTAACCCTAACCCTAAGCCTAACCCTAACCCTAGGCTACCCTTGACTGCTTCTGCCTCCAATAGATTTCCTAAGCACTAGTATTTTAAGGAACAGCTTAAAAAGAGAATCCTAATGTGATTTCTTTATAATGTATGTGTTCCTTATTTTATCCTAGTGTCTAAACTCTTCTCCATGGCTGGACCCCCAAATAATATTCCTTTACGTGCTAAGGGGTATCTAGAGAGTGGGATAGGTTTAATAACTACCCTAACCCTAACGCGTACCCTAACCCTAACCCCTACCCTAACCCTAACACGTACCCTAATCCTAACCCGTACCCTAAACCGAGCCCTAACCCTAACACTAACCCTAACCCTAACCCTAACCCATACCCTACGCCGTACCCGAACCCCTCCCCAAACCCGTACCCTAAGCCATACCCTAAGCCTAACCCTAAGCCTAACCCTAACCCTAGGCTACCCTTGACTGCTTCTGCCTCCAATAGATTTCCTAAGCACTAGTGTTGTAAGGAACAGCTTAAAAAGAGAATCCTAATGTGATTTCTTTATAATGGGTGTGTTCCTTATCTTATCCTAGTGTCTAAACTCTTCTCCATGGCTGCACCCCCAAATAATATTCCTTTACGTGCTAAGGGGTATCTAGAGAGTGGGATAGGTTTAATAACTACCCTAACCCTAACGCGTACCCTAACCCTAACCCCTACCCTAACCCTAACACGTACCCTAATCCTAACCCGTACCCTAAACCGAGCCCTAACCCTAACACTAACCCTAACCCTAACCCTAACCGATACCCTACGCCGTACCCGAACCCCTCCCCGAACCCGTACCCTAAGCAGTACCCTAAGCCTAACCCTAAGCCTAACCCTAACCCTAGGCTACCCTTGACTGCTTCTGCCTCCAATAGATTTCCTAAGCACTAGTGTTTTAAGGAACAGCTTAAAAAGAGAATCCTAATGTGATTTCTTTATAATGTATGTGTTCCTTATTTTATCCTAGTGTCTAAACTCTTCTCCATGGCTGGACCCACAAATAATATTCCTTTACGTGCTAAGGGGTATCTAGAGAGTGGGATAGGTTTAATAACTACCCTAACCCTAACGCGTACCCTAACCCTAACCCCTACCCTAACCCTAACACGTACCCTAATCCTAACCCGTACCCTAAACCGAGCCCTAACCCTAACACTAACCCTAACCCTAACCCTAACCCATACCCTACGCCGTACCCGAACCCCTCCCCGAACCCCTACCCTAAGCCGTACCCTAACCCTAACCCTAAGCCTAACCCTAACCCTAGGCTACCCTTGACTGCTTCTGCCTCCAAAGATTTCCTAAGCACTAGTGTTTGAAGGAACAGCTTAAAAAGAGAATCCTAATGTGATTTCTTTATAATGTATGTGTTCCTTATTTTATCCTAGTGTCTAAACTCTTCTCCATGGCTGGACCCCCAAATAATATTCCTTTACGTGCTAAGGGGTATCTAGAGAGTGGGATAGGTTTAATAACTACCCTAACCCTAACGCGTACCCTAACCCTAACCCCTACCCTAACCCTAACACGTACCCTAATCCTAACCCGTACCCTAAACCGAGCCCTAACCCTAACACTAACCCTAACCCTAACCCTAACCCATACCCTACGCCGTACCCGAACCCCTCCCCGAACCCGTACCCTAAGCCGTACCCTAAGCCTAACCCTAAGCCTAACCCTAACCCTAGGCTACCCTTGACTGCTTCTGCCTCCAATAGATTTCCTAAGCACTAGTGTTTTAAGGAACAGCTTAAAAAGAGAATCCTAATGTGATTTCTTTATAATGTATGTATTCCTTATTTTATCCTAGTGTCTAAACTCTTCTCCATGGCTGGACCCCCAAATAATATTCCTTTACGTGCTAAGGGGTATCTAGAGAGTGGGATAGGTTTAATAACTACCCTAACCCTAACGCGTACCCTAACCCTAACCCCTACCCTAACCCTAACACGTTCCCTAATCCTAACCCGTACCCTAAACCGAGCCCTAACCCTAACACTAACCCTAACCCTAACCCTAACCCATACCCTACGCCGTACCCGAACCCCTCCCCGAATCCCTACCCTAAGCCGTACCCTAACCCTAACCCTAAGCCTAACCCTAACCCTAGGCTACCCTTGACTGCTTCTGCCTCCAATAGATTTCCTAAGCACTAGCGTTTTAAGGAACAGCTTAAAAAGAGAATCCTAATGTGATTTCTTTATAATGGGTGTGTTCCTTATCTTATCCTAGTGTCTAAACTCTTCTCCATGGCTGCACCCCCAAATAATATTCCTTTACGTGCTAAGGGGTATCTAGAGAGTGGGATAGGTTTAATAACTACCCTAACCCTAACGCATACCCTAACCCTAACACCTACCCTAACCCTAACACGTACCCTAATCCTAACCCGTACCCTAAACCGAGCCCTAACCCTAACACTAACCCTAACCCTAACCCTAACCCATACCCTACGCCGTACCCGAACCCCTCCCCGAACCCGTACCCTAAGCCGTACCCTAAGCCTAACCCTAAGCCTAACCCTAACCCTAGGCTACCCTTGACTGCTTCTGCCTCCAATAGATTTCCTAAGCACTAGTGTTTTAAGGAACAAAAAGAGAATCCTAATGTGATTTCTTTATAATGTATGTGTTCCTTATTTTATCCTAGTGTCTAAACTCTTCTCCATGGCTGGACCCCCAAATAATATTCCTTTACGTGCTAAGGGGTATCTAGAGAGTGGGATAGGTTTAATAACTACCCTAACCCTAACGCGTACCCTAACCCTAACCCCTACCCTAACCCTAACACGTACCCTAATCCTAACCCGTACCCTAAACCGAGCCCTAACCCTAACACTAACCCTAACCCTAACCCTAACCCATACCCTACGCCGTACCCAAACCCCTCCCCGAACCCCTACCCTAAGCCGTACCCTAAGCCTAACCCTAAGCCTAACCCTAACCCTAGGCTACCCTTGACTGCTTCTGCCTCCAATAGATTTCCTAAGCACTAGTGTTTTAAGGAACAGCTTAAAAAGAGAATCCTAATGTGATTTCTTTATAATGTATGTGTTCCTTATTTTATCCTAGTGTCTAAAGTCTTCTCCATGGCTGGACCCCCAAATAATATTCCTTTACGTGCTAAGGGGTATCTAGAGAGTGGGATAGGTTTAATAACTACCCTAACCCTAACGCGTACCCTAACTCTAACCCCTACCCTAACCCTAACACGTACCCTAATCCTAACCCGTACCCTAAACCGAGCCCTAACCCTAACACTAACCCTAACCCTAACCCTAACCCATACCCTACGCCGTACCCGAACCCCTCCCCAAACCCGTACCCTAAGCCGTACCCTAAGCCTAACCCTAAGCCTAACCCTAACCCTAGGCTACCCTTGACTGCTTCTGCCTCCAATAGATTTCCTAAGCACTAATGTTGTAAGGAACAGCTTAAAAAGAGAATCCTAATGTGATTTCTTTATAATGGGTGTGTTCCTTATCTTATCCTAGTGTCTAAACTCTTCTCCATGGCTGCACCCCCAAATAATATTCCTTTACGTGCTAAGGGGTATCTAGAGAGTGGGATTGGTTTAATAACTACCCTAACCCTAACGCGTACCCTAACCCTAACCCCTACCCTAACCCTAACACGTACCCTAATCCTAACCCGTACCCTAAACCGAGCCCTAACCCTAACACTAACCCTAACCCTAACCCTAACCCATACCCTACGCCGTACCCGAACCCCTCCCCGAACCCGTACCCTAAGCCGTACCCTAACCCTAACCCTAAGCCTAACCCTAACCCTAGGCTACCCTTGACTGCTTCTGCCTCCAATAGATTTCCTAAGCACTAGTGTTTTAAGGAACAGCTTAAAAAGAGAATCCTAATGTGATTTCTTTATAATGTATGTGTTCCTTATTTTATCCTAGTGTCTAAACTCTTCTCCATGGCTGGACCCCCAAATAATGTTCCTTTACGTGCTAAGGGGTATCTAGAGAGCGGGATAGGTTTAATAACTACCCTAACCCTAACGCGTACCCTAACCCTAACCCCTACCCTAACCCTAACACGTACCCTAATCCTAACCCGTACCCTAAACCGAGCCCTAACCCTAACACTAACCCTAACCCTAACCCTAACCCATACCCTACGCCGTACCCGAACCCCTCCCCAAACCCGTACCCTAAGCCGTACCCTAAGCCTAACCCTAAGCCTAACCCTAACCCTAGGCTACCCTTGACTGCTTCTGCCTCCAATAGATTTCCTAAGCACTAGTGTTTGAAGGAACAGCTTAAAAAGAGAATCCTAATGTGATTTCTTTATAATGGGTGTGTTCCTTATCTTATCCTAGTGTCTAAACTCTTCTCCATGGCTGGACCCCCAAATAATATTCCTTTACGTGCTAAGGGGTATCTAGAGAGTGGGATAGGTTTAATAACTACCCTAACCCTAACGCGTACCCTAACCCTAACCCCTACCCTAACCCTAACACGTACCCTAATCCTAACCCGTACCCTAAACCGAGCCCTAACCCTAACACTAACCCTAACCCTAACCCTAACCCATACCCTACGCCGTACCCGAACCCCTCCCCGAACCCCTACCCTAAGCCGTACCCTAACCCTAACCCTAAGCCTAACCCTAACCCTAGGCTACCCTTGACTGCTTCTGCCTCCAATAGATTTCCTAAGCACTAGTGTTTTAAGGAACAGCTTAAAAAGAGAATCCTAATGTGATTTCTTTATAATGTATGTGTTCCTTATTTTATCCTAGTGTCTAAACTCTTCTCCATGGCTGGACCCCCAAATAATATTCCTTTACGTTCTAAGGGGTATCTAGAGAGTGGGATAGGTTTAATAACTACCCTAACCCTAACGCGTACCCTAACCCTAACACCTACCCTAACCCTAACACGTACCCTAATCCTAACCCGTACCCTAAACCGAGCCCTAACCCTAACACTAACCCTAACCCTAACCCTAACCCATACCCTACGCCGTACCCGAACCCCTCCCCGAACCCCTACCCTAAGCCGTACCCTAACCCTAACCCTAAGCCTAACCCTAACCCTAGGCTACCCTTGACTGCTTCTGCCTCCAATAGATTTCCTAAGCACTAGTGTTTTAAGGAACAGCTTAAAAAGAGAATCCTAATGTGATTTCTTTATAATGTATGTGTTCCTTATTTTATCCTAGTGTCTAAACTCTTCTCCATGGCTGGACCCCCAAATAATATTCCTTTACGTGCTAAGGGGTATCTAGAGAGTGGGATAGGTTTAATAACTACCCTAACCATAACGCGTACCCTAACCCTAACACCTACCCTAACCCTAACACGTACCCTAATCCTAACCCGTACCCTAAACCGAGCCCTAACCCTAACACTAACCCTAACCCTAACCCATACCCTACGCCGTACCCGAACCCCTCCCCGAACCCGTACCCTAAGCCGTACCCTAAGCCTAACCCTAAGCCTAACCCTAACCCTAGGCTACCCTTGACTGCTTCTGCCTCCAATAGATTTCCTAAGCACTAGTGTTTGAAGGAACAGCTTAAAAAGAGAATCCTAATGTGATTTCTTTATAATGGGTGTGTTCCTTATCTTATCCTAGTGTCTAAACTCTTCTCCATGGCTGGACCCCCAAATAATATTCCTTTACGTGCTAAGGGGTATCTAGAGAGTGGGATAGGTTTAATAACTACCCTAACCCTAACGCGTACCCTAACCCTAACCCCTACCCTAACCCTAACACGTACCCTAATCCTAACCCGTACCCTAAACCGAGCCCTAACCCTAACACTAACCCTAACCCTAACCCTAACCCATACCCTACGCCGTACCCGAACCCCTCCCCGAACCCCTACCCTAAGCCGTACCCTAAGCCTAACCCTAAGCCTAACCCTAACCCTAGGCTACCCTTGACTGCTTCTGCCTCCAATAGATTTCCTAAGCACTAGTGTTGTAAGGAACAGCTTAAAAAGAGAATCCTAATGTGATTTCTTTATAATGGGTGTGTTCCTTATCTTATCCTAGTGTCTAAACTCTTCTCCATGGCTGCACCCCCAAATAATATTCCTTTACGTGCTAAGGGGTATCTAGAGAGTGGGATAGGTTTAATAACTACCCTAACCCTAACGCGTACCCTAACCCTAACCCCTACCCTAACCCTAACACGTACCCTAATCCTAACCCGTACCCTAAACCGAGCCCTAACCCTAACACTAACCCTAACCCTAACCCTAACCCATACCCTACGCCGTACCCGAACCCCTCCCCGAACCCGTACCCGAAGCCGTACCCTAACCCTAACCCTAAGCCTAACCCTAACCCTAGGCTACCCTTGACTGCTTCTGCCTCCAATAGATTTCCTAAGCACTAGTGTTTTAAGGAACAGCTTAAAAAGAGAATCCTAATGTGATTTCTTTATAATGTATGTGTTCCTTATTTTATCCTAGTGTCTAAACTCTTCTCCATGGCTGGACCCGCAAATAATATTCCTTTACGTGCTAAGGGGTATCTAGAGAGTGGGATAGGTTTAATAACTACCCTAACCCTAACGCGTACCCTAACCCTAACACCTACCCTAACCCTAACACGTACCCTAATCCTAACCCGTACCCTAAACCGAGCCCTAACCCTAACACTAACCCTAACCCTAACCCTAACCCATACCCTACGCCATACCCGAACCCTAAGCCGTACCCTAAGCCTAACCCTAAGCCTAACCCTAACCCTAGGCTACCCTTGACTGCTTCTGCCTCCAATAGATTTCCTAAGCACTAGTGTTTTAAGGAACAGCTTAAAAAGAGAATCCTAATGTGATTTCTTTATAATGTATGTGTTCCTTATTTTATCCTAGTGTCTAAACTCTTCTCCATGGCTGGACCCGCAAATAATATTCCTTTACGTGCTAAGGGGTATCTAGAGAGTGGGATAGGTTTAATAACTACCCTAACCCTAACGCGTACCCTAACCCTAACACCTACCCTAACCCTAACACGTACCCTAATCCTAACCCGTACCCTAAACCGAGCCCTAACCCTAACACTAACCCTAACCCTAACCCTAACCCATACCCTATGCCGTACCCGAACCCCTCCCCGAACCCGTACCCTAAGCCATACCCTAAGCCTAACCCTAAGCCTAACCCTAACCCTAGGCTACCCTTGACTGCTTCTGCCTCCAATAGATTTCCTAAGCACTAGTGTTTGAAGGAATAGCTTAAAAAGAGAATCCTAATGTGATTTCTTTATAATGTATGTGTTCCTTATCTTATCCTAGTGTCTAAACTCTTCTCCATGGCTGGACCCCCAAATAATATTCCTTTACGTGCTAAGGGGTATCTAGAGAGTGGGATAGGTTTAATAACTACCCTAACCCTAACGCGTACCCTAACCCTAACACCTACCCTAACCCTAACACGTACCCTAATCCTAACCCGTACCCTAAACCGAGCCCTAACCCTAACACTAACCCTAACCCTAACCCTAACCCATACCCTACGCCGTACCCGAACCCTAAGCCGTACCCTAAGCCTAACCCTAAGCCTAACCCTAACCCTAGGCTACCCTTGACTGCTTCTGCCTCCAATAGATTTCCTAAGCACTAGTGTTTGAAGGAACAGCTTAAAAAGAGAATCCTAATGTGATTTCTTTATAATGGGTGTGTTCCTTATCTTATCCTAGTGTCTAAACTCTTCTCCATGGCTGGACCCCCAAATAATATTCCTTTACGTGCTAAGGGGTATCTAGAGAGTGGGATAGGTTTAATAACTACCCTAACCCTAACGCGTACCCTAACCCTAACCCCTACCCTAACCCTAACACGTACCCTAATCCTAACCCGTACCCTAAACCGAGCCCTAACCCTAACACTAACCCTAACCCTAACCCTAACCCATACCCTACGCCGTACCCGAACCCCTCCCCGAACCCCTACCCTAAGCCGTACCCTAACCCTAACCCTAAGCCTAACCCTAACCCTAGGCTACCCTTGACTGCTTCTGCCTCCAATAGATTTCCTAAGCACTAGTGTTGTAAGGAACAGCTTAAAAAGAGAATCCTAATGTGATTTCTTTATAATGTATGTGTTCCTTATTTTATCCTAGTGTCTAAACTCTTCTCCATGGCTGGACCCCCAAATAATATTCCTTTACGTGCTAAGGGGTATCTAGAGAGTGGGATAGGTTTAATAACTACCCTAACCATAACGCGTACCCTAACCCTAACACCTACCCTAACCCTAACACGTACCCTAATCCTAACCCGTACCCTAAACCGAGCCCTAACCCTAACACTAACCCTAACCCTAACCCATACCCTACGCCGTACCCGAACCCCTCCCCGAACCCGTACCCTAAGCCGTACCCTAAGCCTAACCCTAAGCCTAACCCTAACCCTAGGCTACCCTTGACTGCTTCTGCCTCCAATAGATTTCCTAAGCACTAGTGTTTGAAGGAACAGCTTAAAAAGAGAATCCTAATGTGATTTCTTTATAATGGGTGTGTTCCTTATCTTATCCTAGTGTCTAAACTCTTCTCCATGGCTGGACCCCCAAATAATATTCCTTTACGTGCTAAGGGGTATCTAGAGAGTGGGATAGGTTTAATAACTACCCTAACCCTAACGCGTACCCTAACCCTAACCCCTACCCTAACCCTAACACGTACCCTAATCCTAACCCGTACCCTAAACCGAGCCCTAACCCTAACACTAACCCTAACCCTAACCCTAACCCATACCCTACGCCGTACCCGAACCCCTCCCCGAACCCGTACCCTAAGCCGTACCCTAACCCTAACCCTAAGCCTAACCCTAACCCTAGGCTACCCTTGACTGCTTCTGCCACCAATAGATTTCCTAAGCACTAGTGTTTTAAGGAACAGCTTAAAAAGAGAATCCTAATGTGATTTCTTTATAATGTATGTGTTCCTTATTTTATCCTAGTGTCTAAACTCTTCTCCATGGCTGGACCCGCAAATAATATTCCTTTACGTGCTAAGGGGTATCTAGAGAGTGGGATAGGTTTAATAACTACCCTAACCCTAACGCGTACCCTAACCCTAACACCTACCCTAACCCTAACACGTACCCTAATCCTAACCCGTACCCTAAACCGAGCCCTAACCCTAACACTAACCCTAACCCTAACCCTAACCCATACCCTACGCCGTACCCGAACCCTAAGCCGTACCCTAAGCCTAACCCTAAGCCTAACCCTAACCCTAGGCTACCCTTGACTGCTTCTGCCTCCAATAGATTTCCTAAGCACTAGTGTTTTAAGGAACAGCTTAAAAAGAGAATCCTAATGTGATTTCTTTATAATGTATGTGTTCCTTATTTTATCCTAGTGTCTAAACTCTTCTCCATGGCTGGACCCGCAAATAATATTCCTTTACGTGCTAAGGGGTATCTAGAGAGTGGGATAGGTTTAATAACTACCCTAACCCTAACGCGTACCCTAACCCTAACACCTACCCTAACCCTAACACGTACCCTAATCCTAACCCGTACCCTAAACCGAGCCCTAACCCTAACACTAACCCTAACCCTAACCCTAACCCATACCCTACGCCGTACCCGAACCCTAAGCCGTACCCTAAGCCTAACCCTAAGCCTAACCCTAACCCTAGGCTACCCTTGACTGCTTCTGCCTCCAATAGATTTCCTAAGCACTAGTGTTTGAAGGAACAGCTTAAAAAGAGAATCCTAATGTGATTTCTTTATAATGGGTGTGTTCCTTATCTTATCCTAGTGTCTAAACTCTTCTCCATGGCTGGACCCCCAAATAATATTCCTTTACGTGCTAAGGGGTATCTAGAGAGTGGGATAGGTTTAATAACTACCCTAACCCTAACGCGTACCCTAACCCTAACACCTACCCTAACCCTAACACGTACCCTAATCCTAACCCGTACCCTAAACCGAGCCCTAACCCTAACACTAACCCTAACCCTAACCCTAACCCATACCCTACGCCGTACCCGAACCCTAAGCCGTACCCTAAGCCTAACCCTAAGCCTAACCCTAACCCTAGGCTACCCTTGACTGCTTCTGCCTCCAATAGATTTCCTAAGCACTAGTGTTTGAAGGAACAGCTTAAAAAGAGAATCCTAATGTGATTTCTTTATAATGGGTGTGTTCCTTATCTTATCCTAGTGTCTAAACTCTTCTCCATGGCTGGACCCCCAAATAATATTCCTTTACGTGCTAAGGGGTATCTAGAGAGTGGGATAGGTTTAATAACTACCCTAACCCTAACGCGTACCCTAACCCTAACCCCTACCCTAACCCTAACACGTACCCTAATCCTAACCCGTACCCTAAACCGAGCCCTAACCCTAACACTAACCCTAACCCTAACCCTAACCCATACCCTACGCCGTACCCGAACCCCTCCCCGAACCCCTACCCTAAGCCGTACCCTAACCCTAACCCTAAGCCTAACCCTAACCCTAGGCTACCCTTGACTGCTTCTGCCTCCAATAGATTTCCTAAGCACTAGTGTTGTAAGGAACAGCTTAAAAAGAGAATCCTAATGTGATTTCTTTATAATGTATGTGTTCCTTATTTTATCCTAGTGTCTAAACTCTTCTCCATGGCTGGACCCCCAAATAATATTCCTTTACGTGCTAAGGGGTATCTAGAGAGTGGGATAGGTTTAATAACTACCCTAACCATAACGCGTACCCTAACCCTAACACCTACCCTAACCCTAACACGTACCCTAATCCTAACCCGTACCCTAAACCGAGCCCTAACCCTAACACTAACCCTAACCCTAACCCATACCCTACGCCGTACCCGAACCCCTCCCCGAACCCGTACCCTAAGCCGTACCCTAAGCCTAACCCTAAGCCTAACCCTAACCCTAGGCTACCCTTGACTGCTTCTGCCTCCAATAGATTTCCTAAGCACTAGTGTTTGAAGGAACAGCTTAAAAAGAGAATCCTAATGTGATTTCTTTATAATGGGTGTGTTCCTTATCTTATCCTAGTGTCTAAACTCTTCTCCATGGCTGGACCCCCAAATAATATTCCTTTACGTGCTAAGGGGTATCTAGAGAGTGGGATAGGTTTAATAACTACCCTAACCCTAACGCGTACCCTAACCCTAACCCCTACCCTAACCCTAACACGTACCCTAATCCTAACCCGTACCCTAAACCGAGCCCTAACCCTAACACTAACCCTAACCCTAACCCTAACCCATACCCTACGCCGTACCCGAACCCCTCCCCGAACCCCTACCCTAAGCCGTACCCTAAGCCTAACCCTAAGCCTAACCCTAACCCTAGGCTACCCTTGACTGCTTCTGCCTCCAATAGATTTCCTAAGCACTAGTGTTGTAAGGAACAGCTTAAAAAGAGAATCCTAATGTGATTTCTTTATAATGGGTGTGTTCCTTATCTTATCCTAGTGTCTAAACTCTTCTCCATGGCTGCACCCCCAAATAATATTCCTTTACGTGCTAAGGGGTATCTAGAGAGTGGGATAGGTTTAATAACTACCCTAACCCTAACGCGTACCCTAACCCTAACCCCTACCCTAACCCTAACACGTACCCTAATCCTAACCCGTACCCTAAACCGAGCCCTAACCCTAACACTAACCCTAACCCTAACCCTAACCCATACCCTACGCCGTACCCGAACCCCTCCCCGAACCCGTACCCTAAGCCGTACCCTAACCCTAACCCTAAGCCTAACCCTAACCCTAGGCTACCCTTGACTGCTTCTGCCTCCAATAGATTTCCTAAGCACTAGTGTTTTAAGGAACAGCTTAAAAAGAGAATCCTAATGTGATTTCTTTATAATGTATGTGTTCCTTATTTTATCCTAGTGTCTAAACTCTTCTCCATGGCTGGACCCGCAAATAATATTCCTTTACGTGCTAAGGGGTATCTAGAGAGTGGGATAGGTTTAATAACTACCCTAACCCTAACGCGTACCCTAACCCTAACACCTACCCTAACCCTAACACGTACCCTAATCCTAACCCGTACCCTAAACCGAGCCCTAACCCTAACACTAACCCTAACCCTAACCCTAACCCATACCCTACGCCGTACCCGAACCCTAAGCCGTACCCTAAGCCTAACCCTAAGCCTAACCCTAACCCTAGGCTACCCTTGACTGCTTCTGCCTCCAATAGATTTCCTAAGCACTAGTGTTTTAAGGAACAGCTTAAAAAGAGAATCCTAATGTGATTTCTTTATAATGTATGTGTTCCTTATTTTATCCTAGTGTCTAAACTCTTCTCCATGGCTGGACCCGCAAATAATATTCCTTTACGTGCTAAGGGGTATCTAGAGAGTGGGATAGGTTTAATAACTACCCTAACCCTAACGCGTACCCTAACCCTAACACCTACCCTAACCCTAACACGTACCCTAATCCTAACCCGTACCCTAAACCGAGCCCTAACCCTAACACTAACCCTAACCCTAACCCTAACCCATACCCTATGCCGTACCCGAACCCCTCCCCGAACCCGTACCCTAAGCCATACCCTAAGCCTAACCCTAAGCCTAACCCTAACCCTAGGCTACCCTTGACTGCTTCTGCCTCCAATAGATTTCCTAAGCACTAGTGTTTGAAGGAACAGCTTAAAAAGAGAATCCTAATGTGATTTCTTTATAATGTATGTGTTCCTTATCTTATCCTAGTGTCTAAACTCTTCTCCATGGCTGGACCCCCAAATAATATTCCTTTACGTGCTAAGGGGTATCTAGAGAGTGGGATAGGTTTAATAACTACCCTAACCCTAACGCGTACCCTAACCCTAACACCTACCCTAACCCTAACACGTACCCTAATCCTAACCCGTACCCTAAACCGAGCCCTAACCCTAACACTAACCCTAACCCTAACCCTAACCCATACCCTACGCCGTACCCGAACCCTAAGCCGTACCCTAAGCCTAACCCTAAGCCTAACCCTAACCCTAGGCTACCCTTGACTGCTTCTGCCTCCAATAGATTTCCTAAGCACTAGTGTTTGAAGGAACAGCTTAAAAAGAGAATCCTAATGTGATTTCTTTATAATGGGTGTGTTCCTTATCTTATCCTAGTGTCTAAACTCTTCTCCATGGCTGGACCCCCAAATAATATTCCTTTACGTGCTAAGGGGTATCTAGAGAGTGGGATAGGTTTAATAACTACCCTAACCCTAACGCGTACCCTAACCCTAACCCCTACCCTAACCCTAACACGTACCCTAATCCTAACCCGTACCCTAAACCGAGCCCTAACCCTAACACTAACCCTAACCCTAACCCTAACCCATACCCTACGCCGTACCCGAACCCCTCCCCGAACCCCTACCCTAAGCCATACCCTAACCCTAACCCTAAGCCTAACCCTAACCCTAGGCTACCCTTGACTGCTTCTGCCTCCAATAGATTTCCTAAGCACTAGTGTTGTAAGGAACAGCTTAAAAAGAGAATCCTAATGTGATTTCTTTATAATGTATGTGTTCCTTATTTTATCCTAGTGTCTAAACTCTTCTCCATGGCTGGACCCCCAAATAATATTCCTTTACGTGCTAAGGGGTATCTAGAGAGTGGGATAGGTTTAATAACTACCCTAACCATAACGCGTACCCTAACCCTAACACCTACCCTAACCCTAACACGTACCCTAATCCTAACCCGTACCCTAAACCGAGCCCTAACCCTAACACTAACCCTAACCCTAACCCATACCCTACGCCATACCCGAACCCCTCCCCGAACCCGTACCCTAAGCCGTACCCTAAGCTTAACCCTAAGCCTAACCCTAACCCTAGGCTACCCTTGACTGCTTCTGCCTCCAATAGATTTCCTAAGCACTAGTGTTTGAAGGAACAGCTTAAAAAGAGAATCCTAATGTGATTTCTTTATAATGGGTGTGTTCCTTATCTTATCCTAGTGTCTAAACTCTTCTCCATGGCTGGACCCCCAAATAATATTCCTTTACGTGCTAAGGGGTATCTAGAGAGTGGGATAGGTTTAATAACTACCCTAACCCTAACGCGTACCCTAACCCTAACCCCTACCCTAACCCTAACACGTACCCTAATCCTAACCCGTACCCTAAACCGAGCCCTAACCCTAACACTAACCCTAACCCTAACCCTAACCCATACCCTACGCCGTACCCGAACCCCTCCCCGAACCCCTACCCTAAGCCGTACCCTAAGCCTAACCCTAAGCCTAACCCTAACCCTAGGCTACCCTTGACTGCTTCTGCCTCCAATAGATTTCCTAAGCACTAGTGTTGTAAGGAACAGCTTAAAAAGAGAATCCTAATGTGATTTCTTTATAATGGGTGTGTTCCTTATCTTATCCTAGTGTCTAAACTCTTCTCCATGGCTGCACCCCCAAATAATATTCCTTTACGTGCTAAGGGGTATCTAGAGAGTGGGATAGGTTTAATAACTACCCTAACCCTAACGCGTACCCTAACCCTAACCCCTACCCTAACCCTAACACGTACCCTAATCCTAACCCGTACCCTAAACCGAGCCCTAACCCTAACACTAACCCTAACCCTAACCCTAACCCATACCCTACGCCGTACCCGAACCCCTCCCCGAACCCGTACCCTAAGCCGTACCCTAACCCTAACCCTAAGCCTAACCCTAACCCTAGGCTACCCTTGACTGCTTCTGCCTCCAATAGATTTCCTAAGCACTAGTGTTTTAAGGAACAGCTTAAAAAGAGAATCCTAATGTGATTTCTTTATAATGTATGTGTTCCTTATTTTATCCTAGTGTCTAAACTCTTCTCCATGGCTGGACCCGCAAATAATATTCCTTTACGTGCTAAGGGGTATCTAGAGAGTGGGATAGGTTTAATAACTACCCTAACCCTAACGCGTACCCTAACCCTAACACCTACCCTAACCCTAACACGTACCCTAATCCTAACCCGTACCCTAAACCGAGCCCTAACCCTAACACTAACCCTAACCCTAACCCTAACCCATACCCTACGCCGTACCCGAACCCTAAGCCGTACCCTAAGCCTAACCCTAAGCCTAACCCTAACCCTAGGCTACCCTTGACTGCTTCTGCCTCCAATAGATTTCCTAAGCACTAGTGTTTTAAGGAACAGCTTAAAAAGAGAATCCTAATGTGATTTCTTTATAATGTATGTGTTCCTTATTTTATCCTAGTGTCTAAACTCTTCTCCATGGCTGGACCCGCAAATAATATTCCTTTACGTGCTAAGGGGTATCTAGAGAGTGGGATAGGTTTAATAACTACCCTAACCCTAACGCGTACCCTAACCCTAACACCTACCCTAACCCTAACACGTACCCTAATCCTAACCCGTACCCTAAACCGAGCCCTAACCCTAACACTAACCCTAACCCTAACCCTAACCCATACCCTATGCCGTACCCGAACCCCTCCCCGAACCCGTACCCTAAGCCATACCCTAAGCCTAACCCTAAGCCTAACCCTAACCCTAGGCTACCCTTGACTGCTTCTGCCTCCAATAGATTTCCTAAGCACTAGTGTTTGAAGGAACAGCTTAAAAAGAGAATCCTAATGTGATTTCTTTATAATGTATGTGTTCCTTATCTTATCCTAGTGTCTAAACTCTTCTCCATGGCTGGACCCCCAAATAATATTCCTTTACGTGCTAAGGGGTATCTAGAGAGTGGGATAGGTTTAATAACTACCCTAACCCTAACGCGTACCCTAACCCTAACACCTACCCTAACCCTAACACGTACCCTAATCCTAACCCGTACCCTAAACCGAGCCCTAACCCTAACACTAACCCTAACCCTAACCCTAACCCATACCCTACGCCGTACCCGAACCCTAAGCCGTACCCTAAGCCTAACCCTAAGCCTAACCCTAACCCTAGGCTACCCTTGACTGCTTCTGCCTCCAATAGATTTCCTAAGCACTAGTGTTTGAAGGAACAGCTTAAAAAGAGAATCCTAATGTGATTTCTTTATAATGGGTGTGTTCCTTATCTTATCCTAGTGTCTAAACTCTTCTCCATGGCTGGACCCCCAAATAATATTCCTTTACG